>NC_091182.1:41054728-41117228 GCF_040958095.1 Procambarus clarkii
TGTCTTGAGTCGCCTTGATAATCTCTCAGCAATTCGAAGTGAAGATGTGCCAGAGAAGCTGTTGTGCTTCCTGGGAGCGAACACACAGTGCTCACCGTGGGCCTACACCACACATGTGAGGGGAAACACAATGATGCTATTGTGACACGAAATTATTATTGAAATATGCTTATAGGAGAATGGTTGATATTAAACGACTAACATAGAAGCAGGGTAAATTTATATATGTATATATATATATTATATATATATATATATATATATATATATATATATATATATATATTATATATATATATATATATATATATATATATATATTAATATATATATATATATATATATATATATATATATATATATGTATATATATATATATATATATATATATATATATATATATATATATATATATATATATATATATAACAGAAAAACTCACACCCCAGAAGTGACTCGAACCCATACTGTCAGGAGGAACTCTGCAACTGGTGTACAGGGCACCTTCACCACTCGACCATCACGACCGGACAAAAGATGATGGTAGCCGAGGCTATTTTCCCATCATCCCGCCAGCACTCTGCGAGATGAATGCCGGCGGGATGATGGGGATAATCCGCCTCTCAACTGTCAATCAACTGTTTACTAACTACTTCTTTTTTCTTCACACCACACACACACAACCCAGTAAGCTGCCCGTGACTGCTGACTAACTCCCAGGTACCTATTTACTGCTAGGTAACAGGGGCATTCAGGGTGAAAGAAACTTTGCCCATTTGTTTCTGCCAGGTGCGGGAATCGAACCCGCACCACAGAATTACGAGGCCTGCGCGTTATCCACCAGGCTACCAGGCCCGTTGCTTTTCACTGTGTGTGTGTGTGTGTGTGTGTGTACTCACCTATTTGTGCTTGCGGGGGTTGAGCTTTGGCTCTTTGGTCCCGCCTCAACCCACAGGTCCCGCCTGTGTGTGTGTGTGTGTGTGTGTGTGTGTGTGTGTGTGTGTGTGTGTGTGTGTGTGTGTGTGTGTGTGTGTGTGTGTGTGTGTGCACTAAGCACTGCAAAACACTCCAATCGCCATGTTTTCGAATGGTCAGTAACGCATTCTATTCTGTGGTTGAGTATTTAACAACTCACTACCCTCTAAGAAGGAGAATTAACAGCCCTTCTCGTCTGTCAATGGAGGTCAGACGGGAAGGCACACAAGCTGGTTACCATTGTATAAATGTATGACCACGTCTTTCGTTGAAAATAAACTAAAAACAATCTCAGATGCACAGAGCACGGAGACATCTGTGAGCCGTTGCTTTTCACTGTGGGTGGCGCGCGCAATTCTGAATGCCATGAGGTAAATAAAACGGGAGACCCATCCTCTCATCCCGTTAGTTGAGAGGATGGGCTGAGGCGCTGAATCCTCCTTCTCGGTCCACGGGGAAACACTTCGAAGACCGACGATGTGGACGAGATTTCTCACTACCAGAATACTGTTCTGATAGTAGATATGCTTGAAGGCAGGAGGTTTGTTTCGGGCTGTGGGATAGAAGAATTATGAGGGGAAAAGCCAGCATGACTATATGGGATGAGGACAGGTTAGGAACGGGAATAGGTGGTTGGAAGAAAGGAACGGTATCCAATCTCATAGACTGTAAAGAATCGAACGCTGACCTGCATGAAACGACACTGTCGCTGTGAACGGTCGGCCGAGCGGACAGCACGCTGGACTTGTGATCCTGTGGTCCTGGATTCGATCCCAGGCGCCGGCGAGAAACATTGGGCAGAGTTTCTTTCACCCTATGCTCCCTGTTACCTAGCAGTAAAATAGGTACCTGGGTGTTAGTCAGCTGTCACGGGCTGCTTCCTGGGGGGTGGAGGCCTGGTCGAGGACCGGGCCGCGGGGACACTAAAAAGCCCCGAAATCATCTCAAGATAACGTTTAAAGAAACAGCTCGAGTACATCACGGTTCGCTAAGAAATAAATACATTTAACAGAAAAGAACAAGATTTATTATACATCGCTCAAAAATGCAACGCCATGATGTATGATATCATACATGAGCACCGGAGACAGGAGCAACATAGAACTCCCGGTGAATATAAATGAAACATCATTACATAGTGGTCGCGGGATTTACATTTCCGAGGGATCTGAGGATACCGATTGGCAAGAAGGGATGTAGCTGTCTCGCCTGTGACCGCTGGCAAGCACCTCCTGCGGTATTAAGACCCTCCAAGCACTGCTTGAAGCATTAACTTGAGCTTGTTTCACACGCACCGACGATTGTAGGAAGCTTCGTATACTTGAGGCTGTGATCATTCGGGAGCCGACACCAGTAATCAACATCCAGATGAATTCGACTTCGATCATACAACTGTTCGATGGTCCTCCATTGACCCAGAGGGAAGATGTAAGACCTGGCGGACAGCTAGAAGCCGGGGTCAGGCAACAATCACCTCACCCTACTCGTCGCCGCTCCCTACGATTCAGGTTAGGTGAATCGTCTAGTGCCACGGGCTCCCCATAGCCCGTGCTACTTGGAACTTGTTCCCAGTAGCTGAATCTATAACAACATCGTCGAGGGAGGTGTATCCCTCACCTATGTCTGGATTCATTGGTGACGAACCGTCGAACAATAAAATGGATAGATTAAGTGATCTAGTGATTCTTCGCCCTCCAGATGGTAGAAGATATTTGCCTAGAATGGAAAGTACCCATACTGCCAGGAGCACTCTGCAACTGCAGGACACCTTAACCACTAGACCATCACGACCGGACAAAAGCCTGGGGACCATTCAGGCTTGTTCGCATTTGTGTTCCTCACGTGTGCCCCAAAGAATGAGGTGATTTGATAAAATACTATGCCCAAGATTACCATCAGAGTGCCGGCGGGATGATGGGGAATTAGCCTCGGCTACCATCATCAATGTTCGGTCGTGATGGTCGAGTGGTTAAGGTGTCCTGTATACCAGTTGCAGAGTGCTCCTGGCAGTATGGGTTCGAGTCACTTCTGGGGTGTGAGTTTTCAGTTGCATATATGACTGGGGACCATTCAGGCTTATTCGCACATATATATATATATATATATATATATATATATATATATATATATATATATATATATATATATTCACATATATGTCTGGCCCTCTCTGGACATAATTTAGCGAACCTATGTTTAATATTTCACTCAGTAATTTGTTCCATAAATCATCAAACCCTATTCCCAGCGAAGTGTCGCTGGATAAGACGGAAGGAAGCCATTTGTTAGGAGAGAGTGAATGATTTACACTGTGTGTTAATTGCACTGCGCCACCTTGCACCTAATCTATAAACCAGTTGTCGAACCGAAGTGGCTTTTTCACGAGAGCGCAGCCAAGCCATGAAGAATGATGCTGTGCTAGTTGGCCACGAGGCAACATAATGTGGAGGTCATGTGGTACCTTATGTGTTCCAGTGTTCCAATGTTCTCTATGTGGTTGAGAATATGATCTTAAATAACATCTCAAATAATGGTGACCGTTCACCTCATTCCTAGAAAAAAAAAATCCTTTGAAAGAATTTTTAAAGTTCTTTAAAAAGACTTTTTAAAATTATTTACGAAGAATTTTAGAAATTTCAAACAGCTCGAATTTTCAAGGAGTCACATGATTTTCTTTGAATTTCCTGGGGAATTATAAATACAGAAAGCAGTGCATACTGTATCGTGGCCTTAAGAAGGTCCCTGGTTTCAAGAATGATAGCATTAAGATTGCATAGTGCGCCTGAGATCTGTGCCTGAGACGAAATAATATTTATATCTTACGACAGAACCAAAACTTTGGTGGTTTCTCCATTTTTTTTTCTATTTAGATATAATATTTCTCACAGTGCAGTCCTTTTGTGCTTGCATTTACCAGCTTGCTCCTCTGAGGTGTTCATTCGAGGGAATAACAGGGAGACTTTACGGGCTCACCATAGCCCGTGCTACATGGACATGTCGTTCTGAGTAGCTAAATATGAAACAACAAACAACAACAGGGAGACTCACCATACCTTTGTGGTTTCAATAAGAGAGAAAGGATGACATTTAATCTTTTTCGTATTTATTTATTAATAAGTTTAATATTAATAAAGAACTCAGACCGTTCGAGTCCCCCCTGCTGCGGGTCACAATACATTATACACTAGGTGCTGTATACATGTATTATACACTAGAAGCTGTTTAAATACGGTATACATCAAGCGCTGTATAAGTACACTATAAATCAGGCGCATATTAAATACATTATACACCGACAAATACATTATACACCAATAAATACACCATACACTAATAAATACACTAGACCAATAAATATACTATACTCCAATAAATTCACTATACACCAATACACTGTACACCAATAAATATACCAACAAATGCACTATTCAATTTACACCATACACCAACGGTTGTAAATAGAGTTTGTAAATATCTATAAATAGGAGCTGCATCGTATGGGCCAATAGGCCTTCTGCAGGTTCCTTGGTTCTTATGTCCTAATACAACAGGCGCTGTAAATGCATTATACGCCAAAAGCTGTATAAATACACCATACTCCAGTCGCTGTAAACATTCTATATTCACCAGGTGCTGTAAAATACATTATACATCATAAGATGTATAAATATTCCATACAAGAGTGGCTTACCAAATACACCGTTCACCAGGCGTTGTATAAAAATACAATGCGTGATGCACTGTATAAAGTCACAATACAACAAGAACTGTGTAAAGATACAATAGCGCAAATACCGTAAAAAATACACTATACATCCGGAACTTTGTTGGAGAAAACAGACGAGAAATTATAAACAGATCAATACATTTTTGTTTTCATGATATTTCTGAACCGAATAATTAATGAAAATGTTGACCAGACCACACACTAGAAGGTGAAGGGACGACGACGTTTCGGTCCGTCCTGGACCATTCTCGAGACAATCGACTTGAGAATGATCCAGGACGGACCGAAACGTCGTCGTCCCTTTACCTTTTAGTGTGTGGTCTGGTCAACATACTTTAGCCACGTTATTGTGACTCATCATTTGCATTAATGGAAATATTTAGGAAAGATTTTAACAAGTTTTTATTCAATCATGCTACAAGCTTGATCTCTGAGTATTGAGTCCTGTTCTTAATACATCTTAACTAATCATACCACAAGCTTGATCTTTGAGGGTTGAGTCCTGTTCTAAATTCATCTTAACCAATCATGCCACACGCTTGATCTCTGAGTACTGAGTCCTGTTCTTAATACATCTTAACTAATCATACCACAAGCTTGATCTCTGAGGGTTGAGTCCTGTTCTAAACACATCTTAACCAATCATGCCACAGGCATGAGGGGAGACAGAACTCAGTGGAAAGTCTGTACAAGGCATGATGGACTGCATCACCCAGAAGTGTCAGGAGGCAGAAAACAGGTTTATCAAGGACCAGAAGGAACACAGAGAAGCAAAAGGGGAATCCATGGTTCAGTCAGGCATGTAAGGAAGCAAGGCAGCTAAGTACAAGTGTACTAAGGTGTCAGTGTACTAAGGTGTCAGTGTACTAAGGTGACAGTGTACTCTTTTTCAGTGTCAGAGTAGATAACAGATGGTATGCATTAGGCAGTGATGTTGTAGAGTCAGACTCCATACACAGTTTCAAATTCATCTGAATTTACCTGAGGCGCCACTAATACTAGTGCCCTCGATGAGGACAGGAAGCCGGCGGCTTGTCAGAGGTCTTCCCCCATTTGCCCTGATGATTTTTTCAAGCTGTGTTTTAAAACCCAGCAGAGTTTTGGCGTTTACGGCTTCGGCGGGTAGGCGGATCCACGGGTTTACAACCCAGTGGGTGAAAAAGCATCTCCTGTTTTCTGTCCTACATTGTGGCTTGTTGAGCTTAAGCCCGTTGCTCCTTGTTTGTGTTACATCTAACCTTTTGAAGAAATGGTCCCGATCGCCATCCTCCAAATAGTTCAGTATTTTAAAGATTTCGATGAGATCGCTTAATTCAACCTGTTCTCTTAAAATAACGTCGCTTTTGGCCGTTTACCAGTATGGCCAAAAGTAGACGTAATTTGAAAATGAAAATAAATTTGGGATTTTTTTTTTAACAACAGTAAGTTAAGGGTCCTCTGATAGGTTAGGTGGGCAGGAAATTCTCATAAAGTTTCAAAACGTTATGAAAAACGTTAACTGAAAGTTTCCTCTTCTAACCTTACCGAGTAAGCCGGACGACTCAAACAGAAAACGGGACAGTACGTCACTTTTGTGAGTCGATTTCATTTCAAATTACGTACAAATTTAGCCATAGCGCGCATACGAGCGAAAAGTGACGTTATTTGTAAGAGGACGGGGTTGCGTTAAACAGTGTTGTTAGCCCTGTGGCCCTCAACCGTTCCTGATACGAGAGATGACTAAGCTCTGGGATGATTTTTCTTGCCCGGTGTTGCACCTTCTCCAGAGCGGCTGAGTCTTTCTGCAGATGAGGTCTCCATACCTGGGTGCAGTAATTCAGGTGGGGGCGCACCAGAGACTTATAGTACGACTTCTTTATTTTCTTTGAAGGTAAAGGTACGCTTGATCACATCTTCAAATGTAGATATGATAGAGGTAGGCTTAGGAATCAGTACATCAGTTGATTGACAGTTGAGAGGCGGGACCAAAGACACAAAGCTCAACCCCCGCAAGCACAACTAGGTGAGTACACACACACACACACACACACACACACACACACACACACACACACACACACACACACACACACACACACACACACACACACACACACACACACACACACACACACACACACACACCTTAATGGTCTCATCTTTCCAAAAGTAGTCTCAAAGTTGGAATATTTTTAAACTCCATCAACACCGTTCAGTGTTGACAATTAGCGCGTTGGTGGTGCGCGAGGCGGAGGTCACGCCAGAGGGGGAAGGAAGGTAACGCTGTGGAGGGGTGTAGGTAACGCTGGGGAGGGGGGAGGAGGGAAGGTAACGCCGTGGAGGGGGTGTAGGTAACGCTGGGGAGGGGGAAGGTAACGCCGGGGGAGGGGTGTAGGTAACGCTGGGGAGGGGGGAGGAGGTAACGCGGGGGAGGGGGAGGAGGTAACGCTGTGGAGGGGTGTAGGTAACGCTGGGGAGGGGGGAGGAGGTAACGCGGGGGAGGAGGGAAGGTAACGCCGTGGAGGGGGTGTAGGTAACGCTGGGGAGGGGGGAAGGTAACGCCGGGGGAGGGGTGTAGGTAACGCCGTGGAGGGGGTGTAGGTAACGCTGGGGAGGGGGGAAGGTAACGCCGTAGAGGGGGTGTAGGTAACGCCGTAAAGGGGGTGTAGGTAACGCCGTGGAGGGGGTGTAGGTAACGCTGGGGAGGGGGGAAGGTAACGCCGGGGGAGGGGTGTTGGTAACGCCGGGGAGGGGTGTAGGTAACGCCGGGGGAGGGGTGTAGGTAACGCCATGGGGGGGGGGGGGAAGGGTTGCCATGGCGGCCCCTGCATTATTCAGCTCACGTCATGGACAAATAAATACAGATAGTTCAGCTGCTCAGAGTGAGGAATGGCCGGGATTTTACTTCGCTCGGATCTTCTGCCGCCGCGCCTTCCACTAATGTTTATTTGAGGATTTTATATATATATATATATATATACATATATATATATATATATATATATATATATATATATATATATATATATATATATATATATGTCGTACCTAGTAGCCAGAACTCACTTCTCAGCCTACTATGCAAGGCCCGATTTGCCTAATAAGCCAAGTTTTCATGAATTAATTGTTTTTTGACAACCTAACCTACCTAACCTAACCTAACCTAACTTTTTCGGCTACCTAACCTAACCTAACCTATAAAGATAGGTTAGGTTAGGTTAGGTTAGGTAGGGTTTGTTAGGTTCGGTCATATATCTACGTTAATTTTAACTCAAATAAAAAAAAATTGACCTCATACATAATGAAATGGGTAGCTTTATCATTTCATAAGAAAAAAAATAGATAAAATATATTAATTCAGGAAAACTTGGCTTATTAGGCAAATCGGGCCTTGCATAGTAGGCTGAGAAGTGAGTTCTGGCTACTAGGTACGACATATATATATATATATATATATATATATATATATATATATATATATATATATATATATATATATATATATATATATATATATATATATATACTACACCCCATATTCCCTCCCCCTTCTCTCTCTCTCTATTTCTCTCTCTCTCTCTCTCTCTCTCTCTCTCTCTCTCTCTCTCTCTCTCTCTCTCTCTCTCTCTCTCTCTCTCTCTCTCTCTCTCTCTCTCTCTCTCTCTCTCTCACACAGTTTCTCTCCCCCACCTTATGTAATTATTACATAATTACTCTATAGCTGAAAAACTGTTTACTAGCTCTTTGGGAAATTTCCATTTCAGACTTTTCAGGAATCACTGGGCTGAAAAGTATGACCCGGACCAACCTATGACAGTCCCCTACCTCACATGTATCACCATAAAAAGTTGGTTCAGGCCAGTTCAAGCTTCACTCAGTTTAGAGTGAAGCTAAAGAGCTAAGACACAGCTCAGTGTCAAGCCAGATTCCTACGACCTGCCAGCTAAAAAACATTAAATGTTTATAACATTTAATAACAAACCCTATAACAAACCCCGATGCTTTTTGAGGCGTTGGGAAATAGGAGGTGAAAAAAAAATCAAGACCACATTGCCAATATTCTATCAAACAAAACGCAATATATAAAAATAACGGTGGAGTAGATTTTCCACCGACTGATATATATATGGTATACGAGGAACTTCTTCCCACGTGTGTGTGTGTGTGTGTACTCACCTAATTGTGCTTGCGGGGGTTGAGCTTTGGCTCTTTGGTCCCGCCTCTCAACTGTCAATCAACTGGTGTACAGATTCCTGAGCCTACTGGGCTCTATCATACCTACATTTGAAACTGTGTATGGAGTCAGCCTCCACCACATCACTTCCTAGTGCATTCCATTTATTAACTACTCTGACACTGAAAAAATTCTTTCTAACGTCTCTGTGGCTCATCTGGGTACTAAGTTTCCACCTGTGTCCCCTTGTTCGTGTCCCACCCATGCTGAAGAGTTTGTCTTTGTCCACCCTGTCAATTCCCCTGAGAATTTTGTAGGTGGTTATCATGTCTCCCCTTACTCTTCTGTTTTCCAGGGATGTGAGGTTCAGCTCCTTTAGCCTTTCCTCGTAGCTCAATCCTCTCAGTTCCGGGACGAGCCTGGTGGCATACCGCTGAATCTTCTCTAACTTTGTCTTGTGTTTAACTAGGTATGGACTCCAGGCTGGAGCTGCATACTCCAGGATTGGTCTTACATAAGTGGTATACAGGGTTCTGAAAGATTCCTTACACAAGTTTCTGAAGGCAGTTCTTATGTTGGCCAGTCTAGCATATGCCGCTGATGATATTCTTTTGATGTGGGCCTCTGGGGACAGGTTCGGTGTGATATCAACCCCCAGATCCTTCTCTCTATTTGATTCTTGCAGGATTTCTCCTCCCAGATGATACCTTGTGTTCAGCCTCCTGCTCCCTTCGCCTAATTTCATCACCTTACACTTTCCATGTGTGTGTGTGTGTGTGTGTGTGTGTGTGTGTGTGTGTGTGTGTGTGTGTGTCTGTGTGTGTGTGTGTGTGTGTGTGTGTGTGTGTGTGTGTGTGTGAGTGTTTACTAGTTGTGTTTACTAGTTGTGTTTTTGCGGGGGTTGAGCTTTGCTCTTTCGGCCCGCCTCTCAACTGTCAATCAACTGTTTACTAACTACTTTTTTTTTTCCACACCACACACACCCCAGGAAGCAGCCCGTGACAGCTGACTAACTCCCAGGTACCTATTTACTGCTAGGTAACAGGGGCACTTAGGGTGAAAGAAACTTTGCCCATTTGTTTCTGCCTCGTGCGGGAATCGAACCCGCGCCACAGAATTACGAGTCCTGCGCGCTATCCACCAGGCTACGAGGCCCCCTAACCACCAGGCTACGAGGCCCCCTAGAGTGTGTGTGTGTGTGTGTGTGTGTGTGTGTGTGTGTGTGTGTGTGTGTGTGTGGCATAAGTCTTAATATATCCCGGACAGCACCTGGAGGAGACGGAGGAGGAATATTGCTGACTCTGCCAGAGCTGCATGGACCCGGCCTTGGGGGGTGGACGAGGCTCAGTGCAAGGGAGAAATATGACGCCCAACACGTCATCCTCGAATACTCAATTGCAGTCAGAAAATTCCGCGCCTCGACCCTCTGCAACCGGTTGTAAGGTGGTGTTGGTGGGGTGTTGTGGCGTTATTATACTGCTTTACTGGAATGATAGAATGATTTTATTATTTTACTGGTAATGTATTACCATTAATTACCAGTAATGCATTCTGCGTTAATGAATCTGGAGTTGATCACTGTTAATTGATATGACCATTGTTGACAGGAATAGCTGGGTTATGAGGCCTGACTATTGCTAAAGATACTATTAATAATGTCTTTTATCATGAAGAGATAACGGCATAAAAGGTTATTTACAGCAACTTCCTAAGCTACTTTAGTAGTATCTAAGCTACTTTTTTAGTATTTTGTAGTATCTAAGCTACTTTTTAGTATTTTGTAGTATCTAAGCTAACTTTTTAGTATTTTGTAGTATCTAAGCTAACTTTTTAGTATTTTGTAGTATCTAAGCTAACTTTTTAGTATTTTGTAGTATCTAAGCTACTTTTAAAACAAGTTGGATCTCCTGTACTCACCTATTTTAAATAAAATAAAAACACCAACTAAATTAATGATCTCTCAAAAGGGGCACTTTTTAAAGATTTTTCATAAGTATAACTTTAAAGTTCTTTTAACATGTCCATTTATCAAAACCTTTAAATGAATTATTGCAATATTTTCTCTACTTCCTTGAAAGATGCCCCTGATTAAAGAAGGTTTTCAAGGACTTCTTAGAGAGTGCAATTTTTAAAGACATCTGGAATGGAACTGCAGGTGATCATTTCCTCGTTATCCAATGCAACATTCAACATAATCTAGGCTGAGGGATTATTACCTAAATAAAATATAGATAGGGAGAAATAATATTCCTTTTATATCGCTAAAAAATTTAAATCTCACCCATATACTAAATGTATGTTGAATCTCCGGATTGGGCCCAAAATCAGCTGGGATATAAGGACAATGAACTGAGATATGAGGACAAGGAGCTGAGATATGAGGAAAAGAAGCTGGGATATGAGGGCTAGGAGCTGGGATATGAGGAAAAGAAACTGGGATATGAGGGCAAGGAGCTGGGATATGTGGAAAAGAAGCTGGGATATGAGGGCAAGGAGCTGGGATATGAGGAAAAGAAGCTGGGATATGAGGGCTAGGAGCTGGGATATGAGGAAAAGAAGCTGGGATATGAGGGCTAGGAGCTGGGATATGAGGAAAAGAAGCTGGGATATGAGGGCTAGGAGCTGGGATATGAGGAAAAGAAACTGGGATATGAGGGCAAGGATCTGGGATATGTGGAAAAGAAGCTGGGATATGAGGGCACGGAGCTGGGATATGAGGAAAAGAAGCTGGGATATGAGGGCTAGGAGCTGGGATATGAGGAAAAGAAGCTGGGATATGAGGCTAGGAGCTGGGATATGAGGAAAAGAAACAGGGATATGAGGAAAAGAAACAGGGATATGAGGGCAAGGAGCTGGGATATGTGGAAAAGCTGGGATATGAGGACAAGGAGCTGGGACACCGAAGGCATGCGTAGTTTTCCTGTTGATGGCTTGTCCTCTACCTGTATGTTGCTTGGTCTCTACTTGCGAGTGGAGTGTTCTCTTCCTGGGTGTGTGGCGTGTTTTCTATGTGCTTTGTGCGTTTTTTACTTGCGATTGGCGTATTCTCTACTTGTGCTTAGTGTGTTCTCTATCTGCTTGGTGTGCTCTCTGTACTTGGTGGTAGCAGGTTCTCTACATGTGGGTGATCTGGACTTTATCTGTGAGTGCAGTGTTCTCTACCTATGGATGGCTGTGAGAGTACTAAGGCCTCCGTGATTGTTTTGTGTCAAAGATGCTGACAGGTGACACGTTAATGACGAAGGCTGACAGGTGACACCCTAATGCCTGAGATTGACATTTGGCACTGGCAGAGGTGACAGGTAAGGCACTCATGAGAGAGATTGACAGGTAAACCTTAATGACCGGGGCAGAATGGGACACGATTATGACAGAAGCAGACAGGGAAAATGTATATGACAGAAGCAGACAGGAAAAACTTTAATGAGAGAGGCTGGCTTGACACTGTCATCAATTAAGAATATCCTCGTGAGAGAATTATTCACTTAGGAAGTCCACTGTTAAGCTTCAGCCTATTTTAATAAAAATAATATTTACCTGGACATATTATTAGATGTGTCGAAAACAAGGACATTGTCCAAGACTACGACATGTCCAAAATTGGGACAGTGTCTTGTGTGTGTGTGTGTGTGTGTGTGTGTGTGTGTGTGTGTGTGTGTGTGTGTGTGTGTGTGTGTGTGTGTGTGTGTGTGTGTGTGTATGTGTGTGTGTGTGTGTGTGTGTGTGTGTGTGTGTGTGTGTGTGTTTTTGTGTGTGTATTCACCGATGGAAAGATGTTCTATGAATGTCTTGGAAACCATTTTAGCAAATGTAATACAATTATACGTGATGATTATTAGGGGAAACAGTTTTGACATAATTAGATGTCGGTGAGTTTAGCTCGCATATTAGTTAATAATTTGCATAATTATATTCAGCAAGTCCACACAAGTGCACACTCGTCTCATTTTCTATTTTGCATATATATATATATATATATATATATATATATATATATATATATATATATATATATATATATATATATATATATATACATATATATATATATATATATATATATATATATATATATATATATATATGTATATATATATATATATATATATATATATATATATATATATATATATATATATATATATATATATATATATATATATATATATATATATTTTGCAAGAAGATTACAAATTCTTGAGGCAATTCACATAAGAATAGAGCGACCTACCATGAACACCCAAATCACGGAACTATTTACTCTACCCACCATGAGAGTAAGGACAAGACAAGAACATATCGATGCCAACACAGAAGACAATGTCCAACATAATAGGCCAATTACACTGGATTAATCTTTGTGTTTAGATAGGAGCTGCCTCGTATGGGCCAATAAGCCTTCTGCAGCCTCTATGTTTCACCTCTCATTTATCCCTTATGTATCCCCCCATGTTTTCACCTTTATTGTATTATCACCTGACCCAGTGCGGGTATAAAATCAACTAGTATTGTAAGATCTGTTCACTTGAGAATGAACCATGGAGGTTCGAAACGTTGTGCAAATTATATAAATAAGTGTAATACACTCTATAGTAAATTACTTCTTTTCTTCACCTCAAAAGTACGAAAATGAGTTTTGGAGAACTCCTATTTCAATTAAGCCCTGATGCTAAGAAAATAGTTTGAGGGATAGAAGCCCTAAACCAGAAAATAATAAACACAGAATATGCGGTCATATTCAATGAAACATATATATATATATATATATATATATATATATATATATATATATATATATATATATATATATATAGATAGATAGATAGATAGATAGATAGATAGATAGATAGATAGATATCCTTAAAATACAGTTTAAGATTCAGAAAGTTTCAGATTTGTGATTCTGGTACAAATATTCTCAATATATCTAATATTTTCCTTCACTGAAGCATGAAGTTGAAAAATTAACTCTCCAAAGTTCATTTTGACTTTTCATTGGGTCTGATGCCTGGTGATGCGTTTCGTACGGTCACTCCTCACATTCTCAAAGACAAATTCTAATGAGTTGTTGTTGTTGTTTTAGATTCTGCTACTCAGAACAAAAGGTTCCAAGTAGCACGGGCTAAGGTGAACCCGTAAGTGGAGGCTCTTTGGAGCCATTATCTGTATCAATAGCCGATCTGGGGATAAATGGATATCTTTCTGGTGGATTTCAGCCTCGTAGGGCTGGCTATTCCAGCTTTGGAGTTGGTGGGTTAGTGCTCTAGGTCTTCCATTTTTTCGTTGGCTGAGCCGTGCTGTCGTTGGAGTTTGGTGAAGACGCCTCCATGAGGAAGTCTTGTACCGAGAAGGTGTCGTTTTTGTGCTGCGGAGGTGGAGCTCCTGCTAAGATTTCCTCGTCTGAGGAGTCCGTGACCTCCGTTGTTGGTGGTCTTGTCTCTGGTCTCGTAGTCTGAGATAGGCTCAGGGGTCGTGGCTTAGTGGATGACGCTGTTATAGAAGCAATGGTGGTCATGTTAGTGTTTGTAGACAGCACGTCTGCTAGTGTTCTACCGTGTTTGTTGTTGTTGTTTAAGATTCGCTACTTGGAACAAAAAGTTCCAAGTAGCACGGGATATGGTGAACCCGTAGTGGACTTACCTGGAACTGGAGCGAGGCCTTCTACCGTGCTTAGCACCGGGTAGAAGGGTGGGGTGGTTAGATAACATATTGATGAATGGAGAATATTGATAATGTAATAAATGTATCAACATTGAGTGTGACATGTTGGCAGATTATGTTCTTTAGGTCGCTTCCGTTCCTGTTACAGGGTCATTCGGTCCAGCTTCTGCGTTGGCCCGGGGTCTTGAAGTGGGTAGAGTGTAACTGTGTATTAGCTCGTTATTGTCTGCTGGTCTAGATTTCTTGATATGCAGCGCTTCACTGATGTCTAATCTTCTATTGTCATTGTACCTATCAATTATTTTCGTGTTGCTCGTCAAAATATCCCTGGTGATCGTCTCGTTGTGTGTGGCGATGTTCCTTGGTGGAGCCCTCTTGTTTGTGCATTGTTAACCTCCTAGAGAGAGAGAGAGACGTTGTTGTCTTGTCTATACACTGAGATCGTTGGGGCTGACAATCCCCAAGTGGGCACGGGACGGCGTAGAAAACGTTGGTCTCTTTCAAGGCTTTCTTCTTGGTGTCGGGATAATTCTTCATTAGCAGGTTGGAGGTTTTCTTACACTTATAATATATTGTTAGGTTTGGACGAGCAGCGGTGTTCTCAACGTTGTATGGCCGTTGGCAAATCAGGTTTTTAGGTATAAGGTTTAACTTTCGGTTGACGTCAGTTGGGGTAACTGGGATCAGAAACGCTTCTCGCGAAACCTTTCTCTTAAGAAATCTCTCTTTAAAGACCTCCCTTTCCCCCAAAGAGACCCTACTTACCAAAGAACCCCAACCCACAATTTTCCAAGAAACCTCTCTCTTCCAAGAGACCCAATTGCCTCTCGCTAAAAAAAAAACCTGCAATTCAGCAGGTCGCATTAACCCAACACTCTGCTTCATTAAAGACCGAAAAAATTATGTACTCTTGGGCGCACAGCAACAACAACTTGAGAACCATCCTTAATGCGGGACAATTTATAATTTTTCCACCAAGGTAATTTTCCTAGAAGCTAAGTTTTTCTGCATTTTTTTCCCCAGAACTAAGTGCCTCATTAATTCAAAAGATGTCAGATTAATGGGAAGGCAATCTTTAAGAGTGCATTCCACGCATGTGCCGAGGGAAAAAACATTACAGCAAGCCGGGGAAAATGGAAGGAAATTGAGAATCGTCTTTGTTATGAAGGAGACAATTATTGCAGGCATGGTTGTCTCCGGGTAAGAATGCGGTGCAGACGATGCACACAGGTTCGATATTACGGTTCTTATTGTCCCCTGGTGAATAGGCGGGTTTTCCTTAATGTTAAGGATTTTTTTGCTCGCTTCATGCCTCAACTGGAGAGGAAAGCACACTATTGTTGATGCTAAATAATTCTCAAGTTACAGCAGATCTCTAACAGTTTGGTTGTGTGTGTTTGTGTCTGTGTCTTTGTGTCTGTGTGTTTGTGTCTGTGTCTTTATATTTGTGTGTATGAGTGTGTATGTCTGTACTCACCTAGTTGTACTTGCGGGGGTTGAGCTTTGGCTCATTGGTCCCGCCTCTCAACCGTCAATCAACTGGTGTACAGGTTCCTGAGCCTACTGGGCTCTATCATATCTACATTCGAAACTGTGTATGGAGTCAGTCTCCACCACATCACTTCCTAATGCATTCCATCTGTTAACTACTCTGACACTGAAAAAGTTCTTTCTGACGTCCCTGTGGCTCATTTGGGTACTCAGTTTCCACCTGTGTCCCCTTGTTCGCATCCCACCCATGTTGAACAGTTTATCTTTATCTACCCTGTCAATTCCTCTGAGAATTTTGTGGATAGTGATCATGTCTCCCCTTACTCTTCTGTCTTTTATTGTCGTGAGGTGCATTTCTCGCATCCTTTCTTCGTAACTCATGCCTCTTAGTTCTGGGACTAGCCTAGTGGCATATCTTTGAACTTTTTCAAGCTTCGCCTTGTGCTTGACAAGGTACGGGCTCCATGCTGGGCCGCATACTCCAGGATTGGTCTTACATATGTGGTATACAAGGTTCTGGATGATTTCTTCAAAGGTTTCCGAAGGCAGTTCTGATGTTAGCCAGCCTCGCATACGACGCAGATGTTATTCTTTTGATGTGGGCTTCAGGAGACAGGTTTGGTGTGATATCAACTCCTAGATCTTTCTCTCTCTCCGTTTTATGAAGGAGTTTATCACCCATTCTGTATCCTGTGTCTGGCCTCCTGTTTCCAATACCTACTTTAATTACCTTACATTTACTCGGGTTGATTTTTACTGATTTTTACGGTGTGTGTGTGTGTGTGTGTGTGTGTGTGTGTGTGTGTGTGTGTGTGTGTGTGTGTGTGTGTGTGTGTGTGTGTGTGTGTGTGTGTGTGTGTGTGTGTGTATGTGTGTGTGTGTGTGTGTGTGTGTGTGTGTGTGTGTGTGTGTGTGTGTGTGTGTGTGTGTGTGTGTGTGTGTGTGTGTGTGTTGGTCTTAAAGTAGTAAAACAGGTGTAAACTTTTCAGACCATCTACAATGACTTTAGAGAAACAAAAAAAAAGGAACACAAATGATTTGCACAAGACGAAAGAGAGGAAAGTAATTATGAAGCCCGTTGTTTGATCTCTCTCTCACTTCTTCTCTCTGCCAGAGAGAAAAACTGAGTTACTTCTTCCCTTCTTCCTCTCGCTCTACCGAATACGCGAGTGACCCCAAAAACATTCGCGAATTACGGAGTATCTTCTTGAGGTTATCTTGAGATGATTTCGGGGTTAGTTTCCCCCGCGGCCCGATCCTCGACCAGGCCTCCACCCCCAAGAAGCAGCCCGTGACCGCTGACTAACTCCCAGGTACCTATTTACTGCTAGGTAACAGGGGCATCAGGGTTACCTTGAGGTGCTTCCGGGGCTTAGCGTCCCCGCGGCCCGGTCGTCGACCAGGCCTCCGACCAGGGTGAAAGAATCTCTACCCAATGTTTCTCGAAGGCGCCCGGGATCGAACCTGGGACCACAGGATCATCCGTCCAGTGTTCTGTCCGCTCAGCCACCGGCTCCCTATAGAAGTAAGGTATAGATTTTACCCAATAACCTACACCAGTTACCCCAGAAATTCTAAACGAGTTCTAAAGCGAGGCATACTAATATATAATAGATTATCTAACTAAGTTAAGCACCAACTACTCCACAACACAGTTTCTATAGTGATAAAGAGAGCAGATAGACCTCCTATTTGCCTTGCATTTTTTTGCAATAGAGGCAGCATAGAGTCGTTGTATTTTCCTGAAAGAGAGGAAATATTTAGATTCCCTATTTACATGACCTTTTCCTATGATAAAAGTAGTATTTAGGGTGCCTATTTTCCACCCATTTTCCCGTATAATAAAAGCAGCACGAGCTCCAGGTAAGAGCTTTTGTGGGCGCCTTCATCTGGGTAATGAGGCGGAGGCCTGGAACACATGCCCCCCTTCTCTAGGAATTACAACCCACGATCAAGCGATGGGGAAGCGTCCAAGTTGGCGCTAGAAGGGTGGAACTACTTAGTCCTTCGACCTGCTCGCTGTCGCGGGGTTGGGGGCTGGCTGAACCGTCCGATCTGCTCGCTATCGCGGGGTTGGGGGCTGGTGAACCGTCCGATCTGCTCGCTATCGCGGGGTTGGGGGCTGGCTGAACCGTCCGACCTGCTTGCTATCGCTGGGTTGGGGGCTATTGAACCCTCCGACCTGCTCGCTATCGCGGGGTTGGGGGCTACTGAACCCTCCGACTTGCTCGCTATCGCGGGGTTGGGGGCTATTGAACCCTCCGACCTGCTCGCTATCGCGGGGTTGGGGGCTACTGAACCCTCCGACTTGCTCGCTATCGCGGGGTTGGGGGCTATTGAACCCTCCGACCTGCTCGCTATCGCGGGGTTGGGAGCTACTGGCTGATGGGTCGTAAAGGGTTATCAGGCTTGTGGGTTTTGACATTTCCGTTGATGTAACCGTTGGTGTAACCGTTGGTGTAACTGTTGATGTAACCGTTGGTGTAACCGTTGATGTAACCGTTGATGTAACCGTTGATGTAACCGTTGGTGTAACCGTTGGTGTAACCGTTGATGTAACCGTTGGTGTAACCGTTGATGTAACCGTTGATGTAACGGTTGGTGTAACCGTTGGTGTAACCGTTGATGTAACCGTTGGTGTAACCGTTGGTGTAACCGTTGGTGTAACCGTTGATGTAACCGTTGGTGTAACCGTTGATGTAACCGTTGGTGTAACCGTTGATGTAACCGTTGGTGTAACCGTTGGTGTAACCGTTGGTGTAACCGTTGGTGTAACCGTTGGTGTAACCGTTGGTGTAACCGTTGATGTAACCGTTGGTGTAACCGTTGGTGTAACCGTTGGTGTAACCGTTGATGTAACCGTTGGTGTAACCGTTGGTGTAACCGTTGATGTAACCGTTGGTGTAACCGTTGGTGTAACCGTTGATGTAACCGTTGGTGTAACCGTTGGTGTAACCGTTGGTGTAACCGTTGGTGTAACCGTTGGTGTAACCGTTGATGTAACCGTTGGTGTAACCGTTGGTGTAACCGTTGATGTAACCGTTGGTGTAACCGTTGGTGTAACCGTTGGTGTAACCTAGAGTGCAGTCTAGGATGGAGTCACCTCCCTGGACATCCAGCTCGAATGAGTTACCTTACATTTTCACTGTGATTATTCTGCATACTAAGATCAGCGTTTTTGATTATATATATATATATATATATATATATATATATATATATATATATATATATATATATATATATATATATATATATATGTCGTACCTAGTAGCCAGAACGCACTTCTCAGCCTGCTATGCAAGGCCCGATTTGCCTAATAAGCCAAGTTTTCATGAATTAATTGTTTTTCGACTACCTAACCTACCTAACCTAACCTAACCTACCTTTTTCGGCTACCTAACCTAACCTAACCTATAAAGATAGGTTAGGTTAGGTTAGGTAGGGTTGCTTAGGTTCGGTCATATATCTACGTTAATTTTAACTCCAATAAAAAAGAATTGACCTCATACATAATGAAATGGGTAGCTTTATCATTTCATAAGAAAAAAATTAGAGAAAATACATTAATTCAGGAAAACTTGGCTTATTAGGCAAATCGGGCCTTGCATAGTAGGCTGAGAAGTGCGTTCTGGCTACTAGGTACGACATATATATATATATATATATATATATATATATATATATATATATATATATATATATATAATCTTGAATGGTCCCCAAGCCAATATGCAACCGAAAAAATCTCAACCCTGAAGGAGGAGGAGGAGGAGTCCAACCAACTGGGTTGGAAGCGACGGTCTCGCTTCATGCAGGTCGGCGTTCAATCCCCGACCCTCCAAGTGGTTGGGCATCATTCCTTTCTCCCCGTCCCATCCCAAATCCTTATCCTGACCCCTTCCAAGTGCTATATATTCGTAATGACTTGGCGCTTTCTCCTGACACTTCACTTCACCCATGAAGGATTCGAATCCCGCTGGAGTAAAGAGTTTTCGGTTGATTGGCTTGTGGATCATTCAGGCTGGTTCGCATTTGTATTCCTCACGTGGTTTAAACAGTGAGGTGATTCCATGATATATCTATCCCAAAAATTGACCACCGAATCACGGGAGACATCTCCCGTCACGCAGGGTGCAGTCGCACCTCCACAGATCTCCAGTATCAGCTCTTGATACTGGTAATGGCTCAAAAGGGCCACCAATTACGGGCTATTCATGCCCGTGCCACCTCTTGGGTGGCTTAATCTTCATCAATCAATCACCACCGAATGCTGTTGGGGGTTGTGTTAAGGGTCTATCGACTTCCAGTCCTATTGAACAGTGTGGTTTAGCGGGTTTAGTACTGGATACGCTAAGGTGCATGGAGCTCTGTGTCTGGGTTAGAATCCTTCAGAAGTGAGGAGTTTTCGGTCGAGTAGAAACGCCTGCTGCATCCTCGGTTCCGGTTCGGAAGCCGAGGAGCTTCAAGAAATCCGTAACTGCTAAGCACTCATTATATTAACCAATGTACATCTTGTAACCTTTAAATATCTAACAAAGCTCAACAAACCACAAAAGGAAGGGGATGGTAGGACAAAAGAACATAGACACTGCATTAGAGGGGACCTAAAACTCCCCTCTAATGCGTTGTGTGGTTTTTCTCCGAGACTAAAGATCTCCTTCTTTCAGCTAGAGTTGAACACACAGACACGCGCACACACACACACACACACACACACACACACACACACACACACACACACACACACACACACACACACACACACACACACACACACACACAAAGAGCAAAGAGCCAGAGAGCCAGACCAAAGCCAAAGAGCCAAAGACCAAAGAGCCAGAGCTCAACCCCCGCAAGCACAATTAGGTGAGTACACACACACACACACACACACACACACACACACACGGTTGAGGGGCGGGACCAAAGAGCCAGAGCTCAACCCCCGCAAGCACAACTAGGTGAGTACAACTAAGTGACTACACACACACACACACACACTCTCTCTCTCTCTATCTCTCTCTCTCTCTCTCTCTCTCTCTCTCTCTCTCTCTCTCTCTCTCTCTCTCTCTCTCTCTCTCTCTCTCTCTCTCTCTGTCTCTCTCTCTCTCTCTCTCTTATACAAGTTTCATATATAAAAATTGGGATTTTACTAATATTTCAGTGGGATTTTTCTTCGTTCTTTAAAGTTTCTGTGATTGGCATATTATCTATAGTTTGTATGCAAAACCAATCTTATCATAAAATTCATATTGATATATTCGCTTGAATCACGCAGACGTTAATCGATTTAACTCACAAAGTCGACAAGACCTTTTGAAGAGCCATGTAAAATAAAAAAATACTGACTTTTTCCTATATCTGCTAATGCACTACTTCTGGAAAGTATATTATCACATTTAAAATAATATTTTTTTCAGCTACCTGTTCAAATAACAGAGGCGGTCAAAATAAAGTTTAATGTCAGGTTGCCAATCTCCAGCGCTCATCTGTCGCTGATTCATTAAGTATTCGGTTAGACGCGATGTGCATTTTTCATCACTATATCAGACTGAGGCTCGCGTCCTCCCTCGCTCTTGTCAGTGTTGTAAATAATAAACATATTCAGGCTCCCGGGATGTCTTGGATCTTGCAATTGCCAACCGTCTGCTCCTATTGCTGCTTGTTGAATGAGCAAATTAAGTCTATTCCTGGAGTGTTGCGCAGAAATTCTTGCATTCATTGCACATTGTACACAGAGAAATCACACTGTGATATGTGAAATGAGAAGATCAACTGGAGTTTTGAAGTGACTCGAACCCGTTGAAACAAGGCACTGCCAGCCGCTAACTCTACCACTGTACCACCTAGACTTTATACAAGTTATACAATCTGGGATTCTACTAAATTGACAGGCAGTGTAGAGGGTTCTACTGTAGCCATTTGCGGCCGGCATGGTCTTGGTTCCGGGGGTTCGAGTCCCTCTCAGACCTCCAGTGGATCTGTCTACTGCAGTCACGAGTGTCTATCTCAAACTTCCCATTTTCTTGTTTAAGTTTATCCCTTTTACTTGATTTTCGTTTCACCAGGTTCCTGTCTGTCACCAGGTTCCTGTCTGTCACCAGGTTCCTGTCTGTCACCAGGTTCCTGTCTGTCACCAGGTTCCTGTCTGTCACCAGGTTCCTGTCTGTCACCAGGTTCCTGTCTGTCACCAGGTTCCTGTCTGTCACCAGGTTCCTGTCTGTCACCAGGTTCCTGTCTGTCACCAGGTTCCTGTCTGTCACCAGGTTCCTGTCTGTCACCAGGTTTCTGTCTGTCACCAGGTTCCTGTCTGTCACCAGGTTCCTGTCTGTCACCAGGTTCCTGTCTGTCACCAGGTTCCTGTCTGTCACCAGGTTCCTGTCTGTCACCAGGTTCCTGTCTGTCACCAGCTTCCTGTCTGTCACCAGGTTCCTGTCTGTCACCAGCTTCCTGTCTGTCACCAGGTTCCTGTCTGTCACCAGCTTCCTGTCTGTCACCAGGTTCCTGTCTGTCACCAGGTTCCTGTCTGTCACCAGGTTCCTGTCTGTCACCAGGTTCCTGTCTGTCACCAGGTTCCTGCCTGTCACCAGGTTCCTATCTGTCACCAGATTCCTGCCTGTCACCAGATTCCTATCTGTCACCAGGTTCCTACCTGTCACCAGGTTCCTGTCTGTCACCAGGTTCCTGTCTGTCACCAGCTTCCTATCTGTCACCAGGTTCCTGTCTGTCACCAGGTTCCTGTCTGTCACCAGATTCCTGCCTGTCACCTGGTTCCTATCTGTCACCAGGTTCCTCCCTGTCACCAGGTTCCTGTCTGTCACCAGGTTCCTGTCTGTCACCAGCTTCCTATCTGTCACCAGGTTCCTGTCTGTCACCAGCTTCCTATATGTCACCAGGTTCCTGTCTGTCACCAGGTTCCTGTCTGTCACCAGCTTCCTATCTGTCACCAGGTTCCTGTCTGTCACCAGGTTCCTGTCTGTCACCAGCTTCCTATCTGTCACCAGGTTCCTGTCTGTCACCAGGTTCCTGTCTGTCACCAGGTTCCTGACTGTCACCAGGTTCCTGTCTGTCACCAGGTTCCTGACTGTCACCAGGTTCCTGCCTGTCACCAGGTTCCTGTCTGTCACCAGGTTCCTGTCTGTCACCAGGTCCCTCCCTGTCACCAGGTTCCTGTCTGTCACCAGTTTCCTGCCTGTCACCAGGTTCCTGTCTGTCACCAGGTTCCTGTCTGTCACCAGGTTCCTGTCTGTCACCAGGTTCCTGCCTGTCACCAGGTTCCTGTCTGTCACTTTGTTCATGTTCCTGTCTGTCACTTTGTTCCTGTCTGTCAATTTGTTCATTTGATGCATCACGCAATTGTGATTTCTGTGTGTAAGGCAGGGCAAGAGATCGTTCACTGGGGCACCAATCCATACGAGATCGCCCCTGTTCTCCCAGCATTATACGGGTTCCTGGCTGTAAACAGCTTGGCGAGTCGTGTTCCAGGGAAAGCAAGTTGAGTAAACCTTAACACGACCTAACATTAGAGGGAGTTCTAAATCTAATGGATTTAGAAGCCATTTTGTCTCGTATTGACAAAATTGCGTCAATCCCCCATAATATTGACTTCTTCCAAGGCAGACCTGTCCTCTCCAGTGTTCACAACTTCACTAAAATGATGTTCTATATTACCCGAACCTAACCCAACATAGAACACTCGAATAGAAAACGGGACGACAAGAACAGTTTTGCGAGCCGCTGTGAGTTTTAAATCGTCGTAATTTGACGACGTGGAATTTGACGTCAAAATACAACATGAGTTCAAGAGAACAGGTTGGCCAGAGTGCGTTGAATTCTACATTTGCTGACACTCATGCTGATACAGTTGTTGCTGCAGCTATTCATACTGATGCAGCTGTTGCTGCTGCTGCTGCTACAGCTGTTGCTTCTCGTGCTGCTGCAGCTGTTGCTGTTCATGCTGCTGCAGCTGTTGCTGTTCATGCTGCTGCAGCTGTTGCTGTTCATGCTGCTGCAGCTGTTGCTGTTCATGCTGCTGTAGCTGTTCATGCTGCTGCAGCTGTTGCTGTTCATGCTGCTGCAGCTGTTGCTGCTCATGCTGCTGCAGCTGTTGCTGTTCATGCTGCTGGAGCTGTTGCTGTTCATGCTGCTGGAGCTGTTGCTGTTCATGCTGCTGCAGCTGTTGCTGTTCATGCTGCTGCAGCTGCTGCTGCAGCTGTTGCTTTTCATGCTGCTGGAGCTGTTGCTGTTCATGCTAGTGCAGCTGTTGCTGTTCATGCTGCTGCAGATGTTGCTGTTCATGCTGCTGGAGCTGTTGCTGTTCATGCTAGTGCAGCTGTTGCTGTTCATGCTGCTGCAGCTGCTGTTCTTCATGTTGCTGATGCAGCTGTTGCTGCTACTATTCATGCTGCTTCAGCTATTGCTACTGCTGTTCATGCTAGGCAGCTGTTGCTGCTACTATTCATGCTGCTTCAGCTGTTGCTGCTGTAGCTGCTGCTGTTCATGCTAGGCAGCTGTTGCTGCTATTATTCATACTGCTTCAGCTGTATGAATTATTCATATGTCAGATAATTCTGTATGAATTATTCAAATGTCAGCTGCTTCAGCTGTTGAACAGCTGAAGCAGCTGACATTTGTCAAAGAATTACCTTTTGACAACTGTAGCATAACTGCTCCCTAGATCTATAAAAATGTTTTTCTCACAATGATGATAACTTGTTTAAGTTACAGACATAAGTTGTAAATAATCACATTATATCATCCTGTAATATGTATTTAAGGTGTGAAATACAGTCGCTGATGAATGGACAATACGTGATGATTGTACAATGTTTTATGAACAAAATTATTCACAGAGTTCAGTTTTTTTGTTATTTGCGTCTTGGGGGAAATAATAAGCTTGAATGTTATTAAGAACTTGTACGCGTTAATTTTTAGATTTATGTGAGTATGTGTGTGGGCGTTTGGTTGAGTGAGAATGGTCGTTAGGGTGAGAGAGTGTGTGATCGTTAGGGTGAGAGAGTGTGTGATCGTTAGGGTGAGAGAGTGTGTGATCGTTAGGGTGAGAGAGTGTTGTGGTCGTTAGGGTGAGAGAGTGTGTGATCGTTAAGGTGAGAGAGTGTGTGGTCGTTCGGTTAAGTTCGTGTGGTCGTTTGGTTGAGTGTGTGTGTATGGTCGTTTGGCTGAGTGAATGTGATTGGTTGGGTGATTGTGGTTTCGCAGGATTGGCTGGTTGATCAGGTTTTGGTGGCTAGGCAGATGTGGGTGGATGGCTAGGCAGTTTTGTAAGTGCCTATAGTCACGTGTGCGAGGTTGTTCAGTTGTGAACGGTTGTCTGGGTGTGACTGTCACGTCTGGTCAGGTGTGGATGGTAGGCACGGTTGATGATTAGGTGTGTATTGTCATGTATGATGAAGGTTTTGGTTAGATATGGGGGTGTCTGATTGGCGGCAGCTAGATAGGTGTGAGGTGTGTGGGAGGATTGTTACACGTGATTGGTTGGATTTTAATGGCCAATTTTGTCCATATCTGACAAATATGTGTTTGTGTATATATCTGGCATGTGTGTTTGACCGCGAGCACGTTTTTATGTATATGTGTTTGAGCGTGTGTGTGTTTAGGCATACACATGAGTACTTAAAAAGAAATGAGGAATAGAAATTACCTTAACATCTCATTAGTAATTAAACACATTAGACATCGCCAACAAAACTCATTATTTTTCTAACATTAAAAGCCGCACATCAATTGAAGTACTACAGGGCGCCCACGGGTCCCTCTCCCTCCTTGGTTAGAAAGACAACGAACAGGAATACGTTGACCCAGAACCATAAAACTCAGCAAACGAGCTTTCCGAGGCGGTAGCCCATTCAGGGCGAACTACAACCCTTAAAACTTGCCTCCAATAGCCCATGGCGATAACCACAAACCACTAGAAAACACTCACAATAAGAACTTTAATTACCGAACAACGTCTGCGCCGCACCTTTGAAAATGGAAGACAAAATTTTCCCTTCAGATGGTGGTAGGTACAAGTGGATGGCTCTCTAGGGTGCTGCCTCGCTAGTAACCTAACCCAAAGGGACATTTTCCCCCGCCTTCCTCTTCAGTAAAGATCACTCCTCTATATGCAGTATTGTAATCTTTTCTTTAGCAACAATAGGAACCAGGTCATTCAGATGGTAAAATTGTTCCCTTTTTTGTAGTTAATGTGCTGTGGCAAGTGCTAAGGGTAACCCAGCTCCCTGGGTTAATGTCCTTTGAGGGACACAACGCCTCACGACAAATTCTAAGCTTGTAGGTCTGGTAATTTTGTGAATATTGAAGATAGGTGTTTGGTGCGGGAGCGGTGTGTGTGTGTGTGTGTGTGTGTGTGTGTGTGTGTGTGTGTTTGTTTGTGTGTGTGTGTGTGTGTGTTTGTGTGTGTGTGTGTGTGTGTGTGTGTGTGTGTGCGTGTGTGTGTGTGTGTGTGTGTGTTTGTTTGTGTGTGTGTGTGTGTGTGTTTGTTTGTGTGTGTGTGTGTGTGTGTGTGTGTGTGTGTGTGTGTGTGTGTTTGTTTGTGTGTGTATTTCACTTGAAGCATTATGTGAAGGAGTGTAGTTGAAGCGTTGTGAGTGGGGGAGTGCACTTGTAGCGTTGTGAGTGGGGGAGTGCACTTGTAGCGTTGTGAGTGGGGGAGTGCACTTGTAGCGTTGTGAGTGGGGGAGTGCACTTGTAGCGTTGTGAGTGGGGGAGTGCACTTGTAGCGTTGTGAGTGGGGGAGTGCACTTGTAGCGTTGTGAGTGGGGGAGTGCACTTGTAGCGTTGTGAGTGGGGGAGTGCACTTGTAGCGTTGTGAGTGGGGGAGTGCACTTGTAGCGTTGTGAGTGGGGGAGTGCACTTGTAGCGTTGTGAGTGGGGGAGTGCACTTGTAGCGTTGTGAGTGGGGGAGTGCACTTGTAGCGTTGTGAGTGGGGGAGTGCACTTGTAGCGTTGTGAGTGGGGGAGTGCACTTGTAGCGTTGTGAGTGGGGGAGTGCACTTGTAGCGTTGTGAGTGGGGGAGTGCACTTGTAGCGTTGTGAGTGGGGGAGTGCACTTGTAGCGTTGTGAGTGGGGGAGTGCACTTGTAGCGTTGTGAGTGGGGGAGTGCACTTGTAGCGTTGTGAGTGGGGGAGTGCACTTGTAGCGTTGTGAGTGGGGGAGTGCACTTGTAGCGTTGTGAGTGGGGGAGTGCACTTGTAGCGTTGTGAGTGGGGGAGTGCACTTGTAGCGTTGTGAGTGTATTTGAGTCATTGTCTGAGAGTGCACTAGCAGGGTTGTGTGAGAGTGCACTCGGAGTGTTGAGTGTGAGAGTGCACTCGGAGTGTTGAGTGTGTGAGAGTGCACTCGGAGTGTTGAGTGTGTGAGAGTGCACTAGGAGTGTTGAGTGTGTGAGAGTGCACTCACAGTGTTGAGTGTGTGAGAGTGCACTCACAGTGTTGAGTGTGTGAGAGTGCACTAGGAGTGTTGAGTGTGAGAGTGCACTCATAGTGTTGAGTGTGAGAGAGTACACTCGGAGTGTTGAGTGTGTGAGAGTGCACTAGGAGTGTTGAGTGTGTGAGAGTGCACTCGGAGTGTTGAGTGTGTGAGTGTGCACTCGGAGTGTTGAGTGTGTGAGAGTGCACTAGGAGTGTTGAGTGTGAGAGTGCACTCGGAGTGTTGAGTGTGTGAGAGTGCACTCGGAGTGTTGAGTGTGTAAGAGTGCACTAGGAGTGTTGAGTGTGTGAGAGTGCACTCGGAGTGTTGAGTGTGTTATGAAATGTAATACATTCCATCACATTGAATAATATATTCGTAAATAACAACTGCTTCCAAATCCTTAATATAATAAATATATTATTGATATTGTTTGTGTGATAGATTCTGTCTAATAAAATCTTTTTGTATATAATTCTTTGGAAAAAATAAAGCTTAGTTCTCTAAACACAAGGTGTATATGGGGGTCCCATCATTGAAAACCCCTCTAGTGGGGGAGCCACGCCCCCTGGAGACCCCCCTGATATGGAAGAAGGGATGGGAGTGACCTCAATCCCCCCCCCTCCCCAACCCCCCAAATCCCCCACAATTTAATGCCTTGCGTAGCACACATAACTCAAAAATACCACTTGGTTAAAAATGGGTCGGGTAAGAGTGAACACAACCGGCCACTACCCGGCCACACACCCGGCCTTACAACCGGCCACTACCCGGCCACACAACCGGCCACTACCCGGCCACACAACCGGCCACACAACCGGCCACACAACCGGCCACACAACCGGCCACTACCCGGCCACACACCCGGCCTTACAACCGGCCACTACCCGGCCACACAACCGGCCACTACCCGGCCACACAACCGGCCACTACCCGGCCACACACCCGGCCTTACAACCGGCCACTACCCGGCCGCACAACCGGCCACTACCCGGCCACACAACCGGCCACTACCCGGCCACACAACCGGCTACTACCAGGCCACACAACCGGCCTCATAGCCAGACGGGACCGGCGGTCGGTACTTAGCCTCTCCAAGGAGCAAGGGCCAGAGTGCCTTGATGTTGTTGAGCAATAATAATGAAATATTATACCAATATTGCTGGCTCATATTCATGTGTTTGTTATACAGAAATATGTCTACGAATCTGTATATTTACAAGCTAATATATATATATATATATATATATATATATATATATATATATATATATATATATATATATATATATATATATATATATATATATATATGTATATATATATATATATATATATATATATATATATATATATATATATATATGTATATATATATATATATATATATATATATATATGTATATATATATATATATATATATATATATATATATATATATATATATATATATATATGTGTATATATATATATATATATATATATATATACACATATATATATATATATATATATATATATATATATATATATATACATTATATATATATATATATATATATATATATATATATATATATATATATATATATATATATATATATATATATATATTGCACCTACCACTATTCATCTGGCCGGCATAGGGTGCACTGCGTCGTGGCTCCTCCACTCTGCCCCTCACTGCCGTTCGCTCATCCGCTGAGCTTACTTTATTCACGTTTCTGTATGGAGGGAGTGCGGTCTGCAGCCTCTTCACCGCCCCAGGCGTTTGTACCGCTGCTCCTCGCCACTCCTCCACACGCATCATCAGGCTTAGTCGGAGGGCTTCGTCGGGGTTTTCAACTACCTCCGACGACCTCTCTGCACTCTCGCCCTCGTTGTCGTCGTCTCTGACGACGTTTCCCCTGGCGAAGTCGGCTTCCTCACTATCATCTGGAACGACCGATACCTCACCTGGCAGGGTTGTACCGCTGCTTGCAACATAGGCACTCCTGGCCCAATCGGGTTGTATCCTGCCTCCTCCGAGGTCATTACCCAGCACCATCTGTACATGCTCTAGGGGTAACTTAGGGGCTACAGCTACTATAGCTTTCTCGACTCCGCAGTCGGCAATCAGCTGTACTTCGTGAAGTGGCAACCTGTATTCCTCCCCCACACTGCGTATCCTCACCACTCCCACAGGTGAATCATTAAATTCCTTGGGGAGAATACTCCTGGTCACCATACTTATGTCAGCACCCGTATCTCGAAGCACGGCAACCTCCACTGGGTCTGACTTTCCAAACTTCACGTTGGCCTCGAAAACGAAGGGATGTTCACCCAACTTCATTTCCCAACCATTCACGTTGGGTCCACTATAATATGGGGTGTGAACAAACACTCTCTCCTCTTCCAACATTAATCCTACATTCCTTTGGTGCTCCTCACACTCGCGGGCATAATGTCCTCTCACACCACAGTTGTAGCATCGGCCACCTCCCCTGGGCGGCCACTCGCTAGTCACTCTGGCGGTACCACTCGCGGACGTCCCCTGGGTCCTCCTTGGACTCCTTGTCATCGTATCCGGGACTGCAGCACTTGCTCCCGAGTTAGGTCCACTGCTCACAGCTTGGGGCTTCCTCCCCGCGTCTCTTGAGCTCTTGAACCACGTTACTTCATCGGGCACACTACTCTTGGGAGAGTCCCCACCCGTCCTCGCTCCTCCTGAACTCCTAAAGTTCCCTCCCGACCTGGGGTAAGGCGAGTGTCTGGGCGGCCCCTCCCTCCTGATATGTAGTGCCTCCTCCAGCATGTCGGCTCGATCCGCTACAGCCTTCAGGTCCTTAATACCTGCTTCTCTCACCCTTACTCGCAACTCAGGATGGAGCACCGACATGAACTTCTCCATCACTATCAGTCGTTTGATATCATCCACCGACTCCGCTTCCTCCGCCTTCAACCATCGTAGGAATTTCCGTTCCATATCCCTGGCGGTCTCGGCGTAAGTCTTCCCCGACGCTCTTGTACACTCTCTGAACCGCTTCCGGTACATCTCCGGAGTCAGCCGGAATGAGTGGAGAACCGCATTTTTAATCGCGTCATAACTAGCACACTCCTCTAGGTCCAGCATGTTATAGGCTTCCCGGGCCTCACCAGTCAACCTGCCCTGGACCAGAGCAGCCCAATCATCTTCCGGCCACTCCTTCAGAGTTGCTATCCGTTCAAAGTGTTCGAAGAACGCCTCAGCTTCTTGTGGTTCGAACGTAGGTAAGTCACGTTCCCTTACCTTGAGGTCATCCCGCCGTGCAGGTAGTGGGGGCAGACCACGTTCAACGCGACGCAATTCGACTTCTTTCTTTGCCCTTATCTCCTCCAGTCGCAGTTGTCTCTCTCCTTCTTCCCGCTGCAGCCGAGCTTCTCGCTCCTCTCGCTGCAGCTCAGCCGCACGTTCCTCTCGCTGCAGCTCAGCCGCACGTTCCTCTCGCTGCAGCTCAGCCGCACGTTCCTCTCGCTGCAGCTCAGCCGCACGTTCCTCTCGCTGCAGCTCAGCCACACGATCCTCTCGCTGCAGCTCAGCCGCACGTTCCTCTCGCTGCATTTGCGCTTCTCTCTCCTCTCGTCGCAGCTGGGCTTCCAGTTGCATCTTCATTATTTCCAGTTGCAGGCTCCTCTTACTACAGCTGGACCTTCCACTGCTCCCATGTTCACTGTGAATTCTCTCCACACTGGTAGGCGCTTGGGGAGGCCCTAGTCGGGACGGTTCACCTTGCGACGGCTCTCCTCGGGACGGCTCCTCTTGAGATGGCTCCTCTCCCGTCGCTTCCTCTCGAGCTGTGAGCTGTGCCATGATCTCTATCCTTCGCTCTGCTAGCTTAGTCGTCCTCAACCTGATCCCAAAGTGGTTTGCCACTTGTTGGAGCTGGGCCTTGGTACACTCCTCCAAAATTCTCTCGTCCCTTGTGTCAATAAATTTCTTTACTTTGTCTTCCTCCATCTCTATATCATTGAGCATACACGACAGCACAGACAAGTTAGTAGGCACTAATTTCACCGTTTCAGTCCCTTAGCCGGTCGAGTAACAGTACCACCGAATTCACTGGCCACACTGTATTAGTACCCTGGCAACACTTGTCTTGAAATTTGGTCCACACTGTAGCTTGCTCCACGCTTCCTGGCGAGGTTCCCAGTTCTTGGCTACTGGGGTTCGAATCCTGGCAAGGTCGCCAGTTCCCTTGTCACGTGGGGGTGGGCGGTCCGGGGCTCCGCTAACACTCGGCTGCTAGGGGCTCAAAGGCCCATATACTCAGCCCCTCCGACTCCCTGGATTCACCGGAGTCTCCTTGGTCACACAAGAGAGGACCAACAATGCCCACCTCCGCAGGTCTTTGCTTCCACCACAAAGGGGTGCCACTGATTCACCCTGGAAGCCCTTCAGTCAGACACGGGGAAACTGCTGTTAACAGTTCCGGCCTAGACCCGTGGGGGAGTGAAGGAAGACTCAGGCTTACCTATAACCATAACCTCCCTGAGTCTTGCCTGCCAGACAAAAAAAGGTTGCAGGAACTCCTTTCCCGCCTGTCTTCTCTATCTTCCTCTTAGCAAGGTCGCCAGCTGGGTTATTGTATCTGCATCCCAGCAATGCAGTTCAGTGGGTGTATTATATATCGTTTGTAGCCAGAAATGTATGCTCAATAGAGAATTATCATAAAATGGAGGCACACTCAAACACAGTAATAAAATGTGTGGATTTACTGATGCAAATTACATGAACGCACACACACAATCACAAGTAATACATGAATATGGAATATGGATAATGAGCCTGGAGATCGTCAGCCTCTTCTTCCACGACCATCCAACACTCCTTCTACTGGGCAGGAAGACAGGAGTCTCACACTCTCACAGGAGGGCCTCTTCACCACGTCGGCACCTCTTCTTCACTGTCCTGCCATCCATACACACTGTCGTCTCTGACAGTCCTGGACACAAGCTGCCTTGCAGCCTATTCTACTATTAAAGTAATAAAGTCTTGCTGCCACATACACAAGTAAATATTGTGGCCAAACTAGCCTACTCATACAAGGGGTAATGGGAGGGAAAAATGATCTACCTTACACTCCTGGCTCACGACGCCTGTCCCTCGATGGTGTGAGGTTCCCACGCTTCCTTGGGTCGATCCTCGACGATCCAGGGCGTTCCACAGGTCCTCAGGTGTCGTGAAGCCTTCGCGTCGTCGCCGTTCCAATCCCTGAGATTCAGCTGCCCCAATCCTGGTTCATCGATGGGCGCTGAGCTAATCACTATTTTTCCCCACACTCGCCTCTCCCACAGGGCGTCGCTCCTTGTCCTAGGCACGGTGTCGTCCTTCCAAGATTCTCAGTGGATGTGACCCCAGTCACAGCTAGCTTGCTCGCCCACCTTCCAGACCTCAACGTCCAGCCAGCGGCGCCGCCCAGCGTCGTCGCCGACTATTTTCCAAGTTTGGGCACTTCCCTGCTCACTGAACTTGGTTCCTCTTTTGCTTCCCAGAAGCGCAGGGTCTCCAATAACTGTGATGACTGCGACAGCCAGCTCAATCCACTGAACAAGGCTTGCAGAGCCTCCAATCCCTGAGAGCAGACCGAGGCGCGTCCTGTCGCTTCCACGGTCAGTACAACTCTGACGTTGGCGCCGCCCGGGGCACTCGGTGACGTCATGGCGGGCCCTGATTTGTCGCCCGCGACCTGCGTCGGCCAATCCGCGATCGGCTTGTCTCCCTTCCAAAAGGTCATATCTGCCGTAGGGGATACTGTTTCATTTTATAACAGGGCGCCAATTTTCCTTTATTTACAACTTATAATATAACCTCCTTCCATTAAATGGCAGCCGGTCTGGTCGCCACATATGTCATTAGACTCCCTGAACCTCAGAGAATCAGTAGGGAGAGCTGATATGACTCTTTAAGCCGGCAAACGAAAGAAATAGGAGAGGGCACCGTAACAATATATATATATATACATATATATATATATATATATATATACATTATATATATATATATATATATATATATATATATATATATATATGTATATATATATATATATATATATATATATATATATATATATACATATATATATATATATATATATATATATATATATATATATATATATATATATATATATATATATATATATATATATATATATATATATATATATATATGACAATGTCAGACCACGGAGGAAAATGAAACAGGAATTTCCTTAAGTACTTTCGTATATTAAATACATCTTCAGAAGGAAGATGTATTTAATATACGAAAGTACTTAAGGAAATTCCTGTTTCATTTTCCTCCGTGGTCTGACATTGTCACATTCTTAATCACGTGTTTATTTTCGTGATATATACATACACATATATATATATATATATATATATATATATATATATATATATATATATATATATATATATATATATATATATATATATTATTAAATATGACCGAAAAAGTAAGATTAATAATTCTAACACGAATTTTCTCTATCTTTCGTACATTTCTTTTCACTGTTGGTGGTAATTCAAAAATCAATTCTCCAAAATTCATTTTTATTTCTAGTCTGACGCGACACTTGAGCGCGTTTCGTAAAACTTATTACATTTTCAAAGACTTTACATACACAACTGAATAGAACTTACACATCTCCGATTTGTTTATATCTACATTTGAGTGAGGTGGATGGGGTGAGGTGGCATTAATAGGGTATTAATTTCATCAACACAAGACAGAGCACGAATGAAATTGTGTTGATGAAATTAATAAAGACGCATTATTATATACGAAAGTACTTAAGGAAATTCCTTTTTCAATTCTTCCTTCGTGGTCTGACACTGTCATCTATATATATTTTGTTGAATATGACCAAAAGGGTAAGATTTATGATTCTAGCACGAATCTTCTCAATATTTCTTACGTTTTTCTTCACTGTCGAGGGTAATTGAAAAAGAAACTCTCCAAAGTTCATTTTCACATTTTTATTTATGGTCTGACGCTTAGTAGCGTTTCGAAAGAGACTTCTCACATTTTCAAAGACAATTTTTTATGTATTCCGTTTCATGCTCATATTTGTTTTTTGGTTGAGGTGATAAAACACAAACCAATGGGTAATCATTGGGTAAAGATAATTTTACATAGTCAGATCACGAATTATTGCGTATTTTCTCTTCTTGCTTTTGTGTTAGTTCAGGGGTCTAGAAGTGGGTAGAATGTAATTATGTGTTAATTGACTGTTGATTGCTGGTGTTGACTTTTTGATGTGTAGTGCCTCGCTGATGTCGAGTCTCCTGCTGTCACTGTATCTATCGATAATTCTGTGTTGCTTGTTAAGATTTCTCTGCTGATGGTCTGGTTGTGAGAGGAGATTATATGTTCCTGGATGGAGCCCTGTTGTTTGTGCACAAACAACATTGCAGGAGTAATTACATTAGACAACCAAGGGCTAGAAAAGTAGGGTCCAAGAACAAGAGCTCTACCCTGCAGGCACAACTAGGTGAGAACAAATAGGTGAGTATACACACGCACACACACACACACACACACACACACACACACACACACACACACACACACACACACACACACACACACACACACATGTAGGGGCCGACCGGACGAGCGGACAGCACGCAGGACATGTGATCCTGTGGTCCCGGGTTCGATCCCGAGCGCCGGAGAGAAACATTGGGCAGAGTTTCTTTCACCCTATGCCCCTCGCCCCTCTTACCTAGCAGTAAATAGGTACCTGGGAGTTAGTCAGCTGTCACTGGCTGCTTCCTGGTGTGTGTGTGTGTGTGTGTGTGTGTGTGTGTGTGTGTGTGTGTGTGTGTGTGTGTGTGTGTGTGTGTGTGTGTGTGTGTGTGTGTGAAAAAATAGTAGTATTAGTTAGAAACAGTTGATTGACAGTTGAGAGGCGGGCCGAAAGAGCAGAGCTCAACCCCCGCAAGCACAACTAGGTGAATAACACCAGGTGAATACAACTAGGTGAATACACACACACACACACACACACACACACACACACACAACAGAGACGGTACCAAGGAGTCAATTCAAACATATTTTGGTGATTAAATTCACAACAAACACCTGTCCTTCTTCAGGTAACAATCGCCAGAACCAACCTACCTAAGCCCAAGACTTACCAACAGACAACAGCCGAGTCTAGACTCTCTACAAACTAACCAAACACTGTGTGTATATCGTGTAAAACATCACATTTCCCAGCAGTTAGTCTTCCTATTGTCGCGGACGCTGAGGTCCTGCGTGTGTCTTATCAGGCTACATTTCCGGCATGAATTGTTGATGGCTGCCGGTCTGGTGGCGGACACTTAAACTGCTTTATTAAGTAAACGGAGTCGCGTGTGTTCTGTGATCTACGGAAACAAGAACTACTCATCACTTACACTCTGTCTTGAACCATAATCGTCTTCACACGCACACGCACACGCACAAAGCATTCACATGCACACACACGCACGCCCAATGGGGCTGGGTGGCCGAGTGGACAGCGCTCTAGACTCGTGGACCTAAGGACCGGGGTTCGATCACCGCACCCGGCGGAAACAGATGGGCAGAGTTTCCTTAACCCTGATGCGCCTGTTACCTAGCAGTAAATAGGTATCTGGGAGTTAGACAGCTTCTACGGGGCTGTTTCCTCTGTGTGTGTGTGTGTGTGTGTGTGTGTGTGTGTGTGTGTGTGTGTGTGTGTGTGTGTGTGTGTGTGTGTGTGTATGTGTGTGTGTGTGTGTAGGAAAAAAGGTTAGTTAGTAGTTAGTAACAGTTGATTGATTGACAGTTTAGAGGCGGGCCGAAAGAGCAGAGTTCAACTCCCGCAAGCACAAATAGGTGAATACAAATAGGTAATACACACACACACACACACACACACACACACACGCACACACACACACACACATACACACACACATAGAGTTACTGTAAGGGGTGAAACCTCAGATTTGCGTGAAGTCACAAGTGGAGTCTCACAAGGCTCTGTACTCGGACCTATCCTGTCTCTGATATACGTAAATGATCTCCCGGAGGGTGTAGACTTATTTCTCTCAATATTTGCTGATGATGCCAAAATTATGAGAAGGATTAAGGCAGAGGAGGACATCTTTAAGCTTCAAGAAGACCTGGACAAACTGAAGGAATGGTCCAACAAATGGTTGTTAGAGTTTAACCCAATGTTACGGCCACTTAGGGCCAGTAACCGGGGTTCATACTGTTATGACCTCTTTTACTATATCCAACCCCAAGTCGGTAGTAAGCTTTCAGGAATTGGCTGTATCAAGTAGTAGTGCAATAAAGAAGTAGGGGGGAAATAAGCAATACACAATTCCCCTTCACCAATATATATGTTAAAATATTAAAGTATAACTACACTTATTTACAATGGTGTCTCTCTCACGCAGGACACAACACAACGACAGTGTTCATCAAACTCAGTGAATCCACATTCCAGGTACACCTTGTCCACTCAGACTGGACAACACTGACGAGATCACCTTCTACATGGGCCAGTCCACCCTCACAGTATCACGATGTGCCTACACCCCAGATGTCCCTGTGCCTAGGGGCCTCGTAGCCTGGTGGATAGCACGCAGGACTCGTAATTCTGTGGCGCGGGTTTCGATTCCCGCACGAGGCAGAAACAAATGGGCAAAGTTTCTTTCACCCTAAGTGCCCCTGTTACCTAGCAGTAAATAGGTACCTGGGAGTTAGTCAGCTGTCACGGGCTGCTTCCTGGGGTGTGTGTGTGTGTGTGGTGTGGGGAAAACAAAAACAAAAAAAAAACAAAGTAGTTAATAAACAGTTGATTGACAGTTGAGAGGCGGGCCGAAAGAGCAAAGCTCAACCCCCGCAAAAACACAACTTGTAAACACACAACTAGTAAACACACCCCACCTTCGCTCCAGACACTCACTGACAGGGCTCCAGCAACACGCTGACAGTGGTCCCAAACTAACACACACAGAGGTAACTAACACCCTTACAGAAGCCTCTAGCAGCTTGCTAGCAACACTTCACAAATAGACACATCACTGTCTTCCATAACTCTTACGAGCCAATTCCGGGTACGTCGATCTTTAAAACCACTGCATGTATATCAGCAACTAACACACCAACCCGTTCTCGCACTTTCGTATAGTCAATATTGACTTATTAAATACGTGCATATGTGACATACCAAACATACTAGTTTACCTTGAAAAGCTTCATAGAAAACACCGACCTTACCTAACCTTCTTAGTATGTTAAGATAAGAATCTTATTGCTTCGTAATGACAATTATTACTTAACCTATTATAGGTATAGGTTAAGTAATAATTGTAATTACGAAGCAATAAGATGCTTATCTTAACATACTAAGAAGGTTAGGTAAGGTCGGTGTTTTCTATGAAGCTTTTCAAGGTAAATTAGTATGTTTAGTATGTCACATATGCACGTATTAAATAAGTCAATATTGACTGTAAGAAAGTGCGAGAACGGGTTGAACACACACACTGCTCAGATCGACTGCGGCTACTTAGTCCTCTCGCAGGGCCAAGCTAAGAGTTCGTGGACTGCCCAAGGTTAACTGCCCTCCTCAGTTCAATCGCCTCCATATGTCACCTCTGTGGACATAAAAACGTCATTAGCCAGACGGCCATACACTGGGTAACCCTGGAATAACACCCATTCACCGGAGAATTTACATTGTGCATTGAAGCCACAACCTAGATGGCGCTGAGCTTGATACGTCATCCACCAGAGGTCATCCACATCGACCTCTCTTTCTAACTAAGGCAGGAAACCTGAGCAAATCCCCGCTGCCACTTCACCACCAACAGATGGCGTTGTCCGAGTTGTACCAAATACCGGGGAGTAGGAGTGCAGACCCATAGATGGCGCTGGCATCGCCACTCCCCACTCCGACGATGGTGTCGATACCGTGACACCCGAGCAAATGTAATGTAATGAAGATAGGTGTAGGGAGTAGGAGGCCAGACACAAGGTCTCATTTGGGAGATGAAGTTCTTCAAGAGTCAGAGAGAGAAAGAGAAAGACCTGGGGGTTGATATCACGCCAGACTTGTCCCTTGAAGCCTATATCAAGAGGATAACATCAGCGGCATATGCCAGGTTGGCAAACATAAGAACGGCCTTTAGAAACTTGTGTAATGAATCATTCAGAACTTTGTATACCACATATGTCAGACCAATCATGGAGCATGCAGCTCCAGCATGTAGTCCATATCCAGCATGTAGACCATATATAGTCAAGCAAAAGAATACATTGGAAAAGGTTCAAAGGTTTGCCACCAGACTAGTACCCGAACTGAGAGGTATGAGCTACGAGGAGACACTACGGGAATTAAACCTCACTTTGTTGGAAGACAGAAGACTTAGGGGGGACATGATCACTACATACAAGATTATCTTAGGAATTGATAGGGTAGATAAAGACAGGCTATTTAACACAAGGGGCACAAGCACTAGGGGACACAGGTGGAAACTGAGTGCCCAAATGAGCCACAGGGATATTAGAAATAATTTTTTTAGAGTCAGAGTGGTTGACAAATGGAATGCATTAGAAAGAGATGTGGTGGAGGCTGACTCCATACACAGTTTCAAGTGTAGATATGATAGAGCCCAATAGGCTCAGGACCCTGTACACCTGTTGATTGATGGTTGACAGGCGGGACCAAAGAGCTAGAGCTGAACCCCCGCAAGCACAAATAGGTAGATTCAACTAGGTGAGTAAACTAACCTACGTGAGACAAGTCCTAAATTATGCAACCCATCATTGAGCCCCCCACAAAAAAAGTAATTTTTAAAAAGTAAAGCAGTTAGCAACAGCGCTCGTCACCATAATAACGCTGGGCGGGCAGTTATGTAGAGAGGGTAAACAAGCCGTACATAACGAACTAGAAGAGAGAGAGAGAGAGAGAGAGAGAGAGAGAGAGAGAGAGAGAGAGAGAGAGAGAGAGAGAGAGAGAGAGAGAGAGAGAGAGAGAGAGAGAGAGAGAGAGAAAGAGAGAGAGAGAGAGAAAGAGAGAGAGAGAGAGAGAGAGAGAGAGAGAGAGAGAGAGAGAGAGAGAGAGAGAGAGAGAGAGAGAGAGAGAGAGAGAGAGAGAGAGAGAGAGAGAGAGAGAGAGAGAGAGAGAGAGAGAGAGAGAGAGAGAGAGAGAGAGAGAGAGAGAGAGAGAGAGAGAGAGAGAGAGGATAATGAATACTTTGGGTAACTTTAAGAAAAAAAAATCCATATGACTAACAATGGATCAAGAGAGCACGGAAGGAAGCCCGGGAAGCGGTCAAGCAATAGGGAGGACAGAGTTTAGCTTCTTAATCTAAGAACAGTAGGTAAATGGAATTAACTCAACGAGCAGGTTACAGAGGTGAACTCCATCTCCAGTTTCAAACTAGATATAGAAAGATGGGTCAGGAGTCATTGCAAAGACTAACCTACGACCGGAATAGCTGGGCCCGAGAGCTGAAGCTAGATCCTGTAGACACACACTATACGTGAGGCTAATGTGGTGAGTGTGTATATATACACACATTCATACACATAGATGCAGACAAATAATAATGTATTCTGTCGGCGCCAAAAATATATATTGTGTCTAACCAGTAGCGAACAGCAGGCAGCTCCTGGTAGACTTGCACGACTTTTAGTGGTGGTGTGAGAGGTGGCTACTGAACTTCAACTGAAGCAAGTACAATGAAATTAGAATAAAGCCCGGGATATATGAGACCAATTGAAATGGTTGAGTAATTATAAGCAGAGCACGCAAACCCTGGATAACAATATCGAACAAACGAATGCTAAGGATACTAGAGGATAGCAGTTGGAATAGGAGGGAAAACCATGCCCAACCGCTTTCACCATCGGGTGTCGCGGGACACAGTCACTGGATAATAGCTTCCCGAGTCGAAAATACGAAAGATCAAGGATCCAGCGTAAGAGCCACACTAGCACCAGCCGCCCACATAAACAGCTTAACAGCTTAACAGCTTAAAACGCAGAGCTAATAAAGATTAGAAAATATTTTTTATGGCTTCAACAAACTCGCTGTAAGAGCGCCCAAGTTTCCTCTGTGACACAATGGCTAGAGTAAGCAGTGCCGGCCGGGAACCCATACCTATAGAACCTGATGAAGGGGTGAGTAAACTTGACCTTAAAATACTTAAAAAAGAGAAAGGAGAGCTATCATGGTCGAGCTGTGAACGATTCACAAGGACATTAAACTGGTTAATTAGATTGAGATTGCTTTATTTAAAGCAGCAATAGAACGAGAGGACGCATTATTTTTTGCAGGGCCCTAAGCCTCTGGCTGGCCCACTAAGTGTTGCTTGTTTCTGTTTTACATGGGTGGAGTATGAGTATTTATGACTCGTATGGTCGCTTCAGTAAGATTTTGTCCCATGTGTTTAACAACTTCTGCTCTGTTGAATCTAAGTTGAAATCTTATTGGGTTAGTAACTGTGCACTGTGTTAGATAATGTTCCAGTGGTGTGTCGGGCATTTCTCCACAGTGCTGAATATCTCGAGAGGACGGAAATGGACACTGAACAGTCAGATGAGTTGGTCAGACAAAAGAAAACAACTGAACAGTGTGAGAATTGTCAGTAAGTGTAACGAGGGAAAGATAATTATCAAGAGCAAGTCTTTATTCTTTGCGACAATTTAGCACCTGAAAGGGATATAAGGATTAGTACTTGGGATAGAACGGAGAGGAGGAATCTCTCTTCAACGGCCGGGGATCGAACGCCGTTTAACAAAATAGCGAGGCCGTGTCAGTAGCAACCTATCCAAATGCGGGTTTATCATCAAGGCAAATGGGGGGACCTTCAACAAGCTGCCAGCTTCCTGTCCTCGACGAGGCCACTAGTCTTAGTGGCTCTCAGATAAACTCAGGGAAGTGGTAGTGGAACTAAGTATATGGTATATAAGAATGGAACAGTATATGGAACTAAGTATATGGGGGCCTCGTAGCCTGGTGGATAGCGCGCGGGACTTGTAATTCTGTGGCGCAGGTTCGATTCCCGCACGAGGCAGAAACAAATGGGCAAAGTTTCTTTCACCCTGAATGCCCCTGTTACCTAGCAGTAAATAGGTACCTGGGTGTTAGTCAGCTGTCACGGGCTGCTTCCTGGGGGTGGAGGTCTGGTCGAGGACCGGGCCTCGGGGACACTAAAGCCCCGAAATCATCTCAAGATAACCTCAAGACGGTGGTATAGTTCACGACGTCTCCATTCCGCTCCTGCTACTCACCGTCATAGTTACAAACAAAATTATAACCCCAGCATGGCGTCAGTCACCGCAGATTATACCAAAATCAGTATTGAAACTTCTTCAGTAGATGACAATTAAATTTTATACATGCTTATATATCAAACAATGTTCAAGTATGCGTTGATAATATGATTTTTTTAACCCTGATTCCCACAACTTATAGATGGAAAATATTAGGAATTGAAAGTGGACACAGAGTTCAAAACACAGTCAGTTCTGATCACAGACTGGACGACAAGTAGAAGGTCCAGAAATAGTGATGTCGAACGCCCAATCGTTTAGTAAGGCTAACAAAGCAAACTTCGCCTCAGTCAGGAAAATGATGCCCAAAGAAAGACTCAAAGCTCTATCAACAATTGATATAAACATGAATATGAAAGTAGACTTTGAAAGCAGATGAGAGTGAGCCTGTAGGAGGTTCCTCAAATCTAGCAAAGCTGCACAGGACGAGCGCCAGTGTAGGGAAACTGTGGTATTGGTGAGGTCACTAGGGGGGGGGGGTGAAGTGAGGAATTATATGTTCCAATTATGTATATGAAGTATTCATTCGACATTTAGAATGTTCTCATGTTTCACGTTCCCTCATTGTGCTCTGCTGGAGTTGCAATGTTTGATTGTTGCAGGCTCTGAACACTGTCTACGTATGTTTTGTTTTTTTATCTTTGGTGATGAGTGTTGCATCATTAATGTTTATGAGGTGTTGCTGGTGAGACAAAAGCTCTGCTGTGTTACCAACACAGCACGTATACTTGTGTTGCTCCTGTTCCTGTGTGTGTGTCACAAGCTATGTTGTGTTACACAGCTTGTGACCACAGCCACCACCAACACAATACCTTTCCTCCACAGTCACTATCGCCTACATCACCTCCACCCGCCTAAATGAGCACCATCACCACCACCACCACAACCACCACACCTACAACCACCACCAATCCACCATCGCCTCACCAGCGATCATCACCACCATCATCGCAAATCCCACCACAATCCCCACCATGTAATCACCACCAAAATCATCACCCTCCCCACAATGACCCAAATTACAATCACCTTCATGCCCCAAATGCTCACCATCAACACCACCTCCACCATACCTACCATAACCATCAACACCACCTCCACCATACCTACCATCACCATCAACACCACCTCCACCATACCTACCATCACCATCAACACCACCTCCACCATACCTACCATCACCATCAACACCACCTCCACCATACCTACCATCACCATCAACACCACCTCCACCATACCTACCATCACCATCAACACCACCTCCACCATACCTACCATCACCATCAACACCACCTCCACCATACCTACAGCCACCATCAATTTCACAACAGATCCTCCTCTCATTCATTACCCAATAAATCCTAAATATGATAAACTAGAGGTTAATGTACTAAAATAATTCAAATCTGCTAAAAAACCCAATCTATTTTCATTCACAAATGTTTAACACATATTTCCATTGAACATGTTCAGTTCCTTGGCCATATGTGAACTGTCACCTTATGAGTTCCGTGTACATGTTGTCTCCAGGAAGCTTTCTTCACTACTGAATGATTGATCAACTCCATTAGGTAGATATGAATTTATGCACAAATGCAATCACGCACTTTTTAATGTGGTCTTGTCATTTTAATGTTAACCTCAAGGATGTCTGCCGTATAAACTCTGTATATCTATTAATATTAGTATGAACTGTGTATATATGTATTAATATTAGTATGAACTGTGTATATCTGTATTAATATTAGTATGAACTGTGTATATCTGTATTTATATTTTGCATTCGTTACTCCTTTGCCTCAGTGGGTTCTAACTTGCACTTAGCGAAACGCGTCAGACAAAGTATGAAAGTCACTTAAATTGAAGAGTAAATTTAATAGTTTCTTAAGTGAAGGAAGAACCAAACTTCTTAGGTTAGGTTCTTGAACTTGAACTCAGAAAAATTTGGTGAGCACAGCATATTTTTGGGGTGAATTTTCTCAGTGTATTTTTTTTGTTTAGTATTATGTATATTGATCTTTGCTACGGCAAGTTTCCAAAATACTTTGTGGATAGCAAAGCTTGAGATCAGTAAAATAAATCCTCTCAGTTTTTCATCTCAATATTCTCTTTTCTGGAGGGAAGAATTTGACACAAGTGAAGGTATCTCTTCCTGTGAGCTCCAGTACCACACACCTGCCTCACATCCGGGTGACATGTCAAGCCTTCACACACCTACCTCACATCCTAGGTAACATGTCAAGCCATCACACACCTGCCTCACATCCTAGGTAACATGTCAAGCCTTCATACACGTGCCTCACATCCTAGGTAACATGTTAAGCCTTCACACACCTGTCTCACATCCTAGGTAACATGTCAAGCCTTCACACACCTGCCTCACATCCTAGGTAACATGTCAAGCCTTCACACACCTACCTCACATCCTAGGTAACATGTCAAGCCATCACACACCTGTCTCACATCCTAGGTAACATGTCAAGCCTTCATACACCTGCCTCACATCCTAGGTAACATGTCAAGCCTTCACACACCTGCCTCACATCCTAGGTAATATGTCAAGCCTTCACACACCTACCTCACATCCTAGGTAACATGTCAAGCCTTCACACACCTGCCTCACATCCTAGGTAACATGTCAAGCCTTCACACACCTGCCTCACATCCTAGGTAACATGTCAAGCCTTCACACACCTGCCTCACATCCTCGCCACATGTGTCACCTCGTCTCCTTCCCTGGCATTCTCCAACATTATTATTTAAATTACTTTGCGAGGCAATTGTTTGTCATCAAAGGAAGTTGAATGCAAAATGGTCCAAAGTTCAAGCTAATTACACATTCAGGACCTGAGTGCCTCTTGTTCAAAAATGTTCTCTGTGAACACCTCAAACTCTGTTCCAGGAACAAATGAACCGATTTTTTTCTCCTCCAAGTTGCGTTGTAAAGGATGGTGAACACTGCTTATGAACACTGTTGATGAACACTGTGGATGAACATTGGCATCCGGAATGTGAACAGAAATTGATGTTGTGATTGTTAGAAGACAGAGAGTGATTGTTAGAACACAGAGTGTGAGTGTTAGAACACAGAGAGTGATTGTTAGAATACAGAGTGTAATTGTTACATTACATTGTGGGATTGTTCACACATCGCCTCGTTAAATTAATCAATTTAACTAATTTAAATCATTAATAAATGAATTTATCTAATTGGCTAATATGTTTAAATTCATGATGTTTATCTATATTCTTCTCATGTTTGGGTATTTCTTCAGGCGAGAGAGCTCTCAGTCACCGTTGCATATTGCAACTGTGGTCTGACGAATGTTAAAAATATAAATTTATTGTTTATAACGTTTCTATCCAAATATTACTTATTTAAATTGAATAATTCATTTTTGCATATTCAAACGTAAACTTTCTTTCTAGGTCTCCCTGCTGAACTTTGCTGTGCATGATTATACATCCCGACATATTGTTACAAATATGTATTACGACATATTGTGGACAATTATACATCCCAACACATTTTGGACAATTATTCATCCCGACATATTGAGAACAAACTTCATCAACATCGGTTGAATGCAATTTGCATGTGTATGGAGAAAAACAAATGAACAATGAATAAACATGAAAGTTGCAACTATTGCAATTACTTCATCAATATTTGTTGAAGCACCCCCCCCCCCCCTCCTACATCCAAAAAAGGTACCCTTTGGCTTTACCTTTTTTTGGGGGGAGGGGGGGGGGGCACAGGCTTAACAGATTGGTTAAATTATATATATATAAAAAATAAAGACGTTCCTTTATGTTCAACTATAGTTTTGCGATAATTTAAAAGAGCTTTTAAATATTTCTAAATATTTTGAGCCTGTGATTTCACGTGGAAGCAACACTGGTATATTATTTATTTAAGTTCTAATGAGAAGTCTCAGTTTAAATCTGTGTTTATATAGTTTGGTGATAGTAACAGGTATGGATTTATATATGAATAAGGGAAGGGGAGGTTAGTTATCAGGGGAAAGCGCCAAGCCATTACGACTATATAGGGTGGGGGAGAGGAATCCATATAGAAGGCGTCCTTAAGGCGATGTCTCCTTGTTGTGCCTACTTAAAAACAAGCCTTGTGGCCTTCACGGTAGGTAAACTTTACTTAAAAGAAGACAAAAACAATAAAAGTCAATGAATAGACTCTGCAAGTACGTCAGGAATATGCCACCTTCTTAAAGATGTTAAGTATGCTCCTATCGTAGGAATGTCAAGTGTGTTCTTCTGTTCTAGTTATATCAACTATATGCTACTATCCTAATGATATAACTTATATTACCATCTTTATGATATCAATTATATTACCATCCTGGATAGATCAAGTATATCAGCATCTTGAAGATATCGGTTACACTAGCATCCAAAAGACATCATGTATATTAATGCAGTCCTTTTGATGTTCATCATTCTCCTCTCTAGGAGTCAAAAGATGTTAAAAGCATATTACAATCATGAAGTCAAACTATGGTATCAAGGAGACGTCAAAGGATGCTAGTGTAAACTAAAAAGATACCATCATATAGAAGTCAAAGATATACTTCCATTATGGGAGAAGTCAAAATTGAATTGCTATTTCCCCAAGTCGTCAAACATATACAATCATGCTGGTTAAGTCAAAATTATAACCTTATCATGGAAAATTCAAAGATGTATGATAATTATAGAGATTTTAGGTATACTTCCATTCCACATATGTCAAAAGTATACGATCATCCTGCAGATTAAGACAAGAAACTACCATCTCAGAGATGTCATTGTGAGCTTGAAATCATTTCCGCTCAATATCTTCTTCCACTTCGGTTACTAGTGCCTCTCGAAGGTTGGGATTGGTCCAAATCCTTCATCCTATGAGTGCCGTCTTCAAGGACTCCAAGTAACACCAGGCTAGACTCCCACAATTTTTTATTATCTTCTCCAAATTAATTCCAGGTAACACCCTTCTGTAATCTTTCATCCCCATTATTCTGGAAACACAAGTCTGGATAAAGTCATCCCATGAGTGTATTTTCTAAGGACGTCTGGAAACACCTTTTTGGAACCTCTCATCCAATAAGACCCTTTTCTAAGGACGTCTGGAAACACCTTTTTGGAACCTCTTATCCAATAAGACCCTTTTCTAAGGACGTCTGGAAACACCTTTTTGGAACCTCTCATCCAATAAGTCCCTTTTCTAAGGACGTCTGGAAAAACCATTCTGGACCCAGTTCACATTCATAGTCAGTCTAGTTTTTATTCCATAGCGTTGCATGGTAGTGAACTGAGGCTTGCAACACCATGGCTCCAGCTAAACTCTGAAACCACCAATAGCGCTCACCAACCACTTGGGCTGGACGGTAGAGCGACGGTCTTGCTTCATGCAGGTCGTCGTTCAATCCCCGACCGTCCAAGTGGTTGGACACCATTCCCTTCCCTCCGTCCCATCCCAAATCCTTATCCTGAACCCTTCCCAGTGCTATATAGCCATAATGTCTAGGCGCTTTCCCTTGATAATTCCTTCTTTCAAAGGAGCTCACGTAATGTTGCAAGGAGGAGGAGGAGAAGGCAATATTCATTCAGATAATATTGCAACACGTGCAAGAGCATCACTTTAATTACACTGTACATTTGCAACGAGCGTGACAATGACAGTCTACAAATGTAAACCCATGTGATAAACGTGTATTCCCATTACAGAGAATTTGTCATCAGTGTTATTAACCTAGCATGCCTTGGTCTGGGAGGCTGTTCAAATTTATGTAGCTTCCTGGTGTAGTTAGTTAACGTTAATTATTTCTATAGCTGTATAACGTAATCTACTTCGCTAATGCGAGTCTCACTACTTTGTGTGTGTTGTTGATTTTAAACAGCTGTTCTCCTGTTTAATACAGCTTGATAAAGTGTGTGAGAATCACTTACGAATACAGATTCTAACTCTAATTGTAAATTGTAAATCTAAATCTAAATTGTAAGTCTAGGTGCTGGTACCAGGTAACCGGAGCCTGAAGGACCACTAATGACCAGTAAAAGCACCACATTATTGACGTTTCACAGGACTAGCCAGGACATGTTAGATGTGTTGCAGAGACTTTAAATTGTACGTATATAGTTAGGCAAAACCACTACACACCTGGCAAAACCACTACACACCTGGCAAAACCACTACACACCTGACAAAACCACTACACACCTGGCAAAACCACTACACACCTGGCAAAACCACTACACACCTGACAAAACCACTACACACCTGGCAAAACCACTACACACCTGGCAAAACCACTTCACACCTGGCAAAACCACTACACACCTGGCAAAACCACTACACACCTGGCAAAACCACTACACACCTGACAAAACCACTACACACCTGGCAAAACCACTTCACACCTGGCAAAACCACTACACACCTGGCAAAACCACTACACACCTGGCAAAACCACTACACACCTGACAAAACCACTTCACACCTGGCAAAACCACTACACACCTGGCAAAACCACTACACACCTGACAAAACCACTACACACCTGGCAAAACCACTTCACACCTGGCAAAACCACTACACACCTGGCAAAACCACTACACACCTGGCAAAACCACTACACACCTGACACTTTTCAAATCATGACTAAGCTTATCAGTTAGATAAGCTTAGAGAAATGTTAATAGAACAAAACACATTTGGCAAGTCGTGTTATGTGTGATGTGTCAAAAAAAAGTCCACTACGGGCTCACCATAGCCCGTGCTACTTGGAACTTTTTGTTCCAGGTAACGAATCTTAAACAACAACAACAACAACAATGATATGATCTTTACCCATGGAACATTCCAAGACGAGAGAGAGCTTGAGCATAAGAGCCCCTTGAGTGGGGAACACCATCCGCTCCACCAGACCTCAAGCGGTAGGTATACCACCTCACAAGTTGAAGAAATTGATGCAGTATATCGAGAGTGAGCAGCCTGGGTGTATTTCCATTCACATTGTGAACCCGGGCTTTATTTCCCGGCCATGATAACCAAGGCATTCCAGCCCTTTTTTATTTTCAAGTTGCATTGCTGTTTCATCCTCCAGAAACTGATATAGAGGGAGAAAGTACTGTAAATGCTAATATATCCGCGCTGAACGTCTCACCAGAGCCTCGTAATCCAGGCACAAGGCGAGATTAATACCCTCACAACGGCAAATGTTTTATCCAGGTGTAAATAAAAAGACTTTGAATTGTTCTAGAGTGTATAGGAAACATTTGGGATCAATAGATTCTCTATTATTTCTTATTATTTTTGTCTGTTGAATGTATCGATAATTATGAAAATTCGGATTTAATTTGAACTTAGGAGCTTAAATTTATACTGGCAAGCAGTTTAACTGTTTCATTAACTCACACTGTGGAAAAGATTGCGTTTATTAATGTTACATATATGGTATATATATATCTATAGGAGTGAATATCTGTCTGTCTGAGATTAGAAGTTAGATGCTTAGGTATTGGCTAACCCAGCTTTGCAGGGTGATTACTGACGGGTAGGTGACTAACATGACGTGAGGTCGGACTTGGCCCTATTGCTCCCATTAAAAGATTGGCGGCACTCATGGTGATCAGCATGAAGAATGCTCAAATTTCGGGGGAAAAAAAAAAATTCTTCTGACCATAGTCTAGCCATAGCTTTGAGATGTGATGATTCGAAAGTGTGAGGTGCCACACGTAAATAAATGTTCCTATTTATTAGCATCATTTTTAGCATTATTTTTCATAATATTTTTTATTAGAAGAATGCTGCCAGGTGAACCCAAGTACCTGGCGGACCCAGGTCCCAGGATCGGTCCCTGTGCTCCGGACTCTCACTCCTAAACAAGTCTCTCCCCTCCTCTCCCTCCACCCGTAGTCTTCCTGTCACCCAACACACACCTAGATGTCTTCACACACACACACACACACACACACACACACACACACACACACACACACACACACACACACACACACACACACACACACACACACACACACACACTACGGGGTGTGTGTGTGTGCGCATTAGGGGGTGATGTGGTGGAGGCTGACTCCATACACAGTTTCAAGTGTAGATATGACAGAGCCCAATAGGCTCAGGAATCTGTACACCTGTTGATTGACGGTTGAGAGGCGGGACCAAAGAGCCAGAGCTCAACCCCCGCAAACACAACTAGGTGAGTACAACTAGGTGAGTACACACACACACACACACACACACACACACACACACACACACACACACACACACACACACACACACACACACACACACACACACACACACACACACACACACACACACACACCTTAGCTGTGGATGCCTGTGAAAGCAGGCACTAGACCTCCACCAGTTGTATGGAGAGGTAGGAAAAAAGTATATAACCTGCAGCTGGTGCTAGGTAATAGTGGACACCCCTGCAGCTGGTGCTAGGTAATAGGGGACACCACCCCTGCAGCTGGTGCTAGGTAATAGGGGACGCCACCTGCAGCTGGTGCTACATAATAGGGGACACCACCTGCAGCTGGTGCTAGGTAATAGTGGACACCACCTGCAGCTGGTGCTAGGTAATAGTGCACACCACCTGCAGCTGGTGCTAGGTAATAGTGGACACCACCTGCAGCTGGTGCTACATAATAGGGGACACCACCTGCAGCTGGTGCTACATAATAGGGGACACCACCTGCAGCTGGTGCTAGGTAATAGTGGACACCACCTGCAGCTGGTGCTAGGTAATAGTGGACACCACCTGCAGCTGGTGCTACATAATAGGGGACACCACCTGCAGCTGGTGCTAGGTAATAGTGGACACCACCTGCAGCTGGTGCTAGGTAATAGGGGACACCACCTGCAGCTGGTGCTAGGTAATAGTGGACACCACCTGCAGCTGGTGCTAGGTAATAGTGGACACCACCTGCAGCTGGTGCTAGGTAATAGTGGACACCACCTGCAGCTGGTGCTACATAATAGGGGACACCACCTGCAGCTGGTGCTACATAATAGGTATCACAAATGCATAGAATCACCTACACAACACAATGCAAGGGGGGAAAAAATGCCTATTTCTCGTTACTTTCCACCCGCCACTCCGTAAGAAATGAAACTGTTCTAACTAACCAGAAGCGTACAAACCCAACCACCCCACCTAACCTATCGATACCAATGCTTAGAAAACGTAAAACAAAAATCGGTGCTTGCGTTTTAATCATGCTTCATATTTTGAACGTTCTGGTCAATTCCGTAAAAAAGGTGACGCATTTGGCAAGATAACAGTTGGCAAGATAACAGTTGACCATATCAACTGTTATCGTCCTGGCTTGGACCTCAGAGTCACAGCTCTTAAACCAACTGGTTTAATATATCATAAACCACCTGGATTTATATATGATTATACTTTAAATCACCTGGATTTATATATCATTATATTATAAAACACCTATTTTATAAATATCATTATATGATAAACCCCCTGGCTATATATATCATTATATGATAAACCACCTGGTTTTATATATCATTATACTATAAAAGACCTGGTTTAATGTCATTATATTTTAAATAACCTGGTTTTATATTTATCTTATAAACCAGTTTTTCTAATATTTCTTTACGTTACGTAAGATTAAGCGCATTTTTCATGTCCGCCCCCCCCCCCCCAACACAGAAAAAACATTGAGTAAATAAGGATGAAATATTGCAAGGCACACTCACTGCAGGCTACATTAGTTGCCCTGCTCCATAGGTCACTCAGCGGGGCTCCACAGGTGAACAGATTGCTGGCGTGTACCTTTGGTAAGGGTACCTGCAGGTTCTGTACCGTGGCTAAGGGTACCTGGAGGTTGTGTACCGTGGCTAAGGGTACCTGGAGGTTCGGTACCGTGGCTAAGGGTCCCAGGAGTGTGTAGTGTACCGTGTCTTGGGTACCTGCAGGTTCTGTACCGTGGCTAGGGTACCAGGAGGTTCTGTACCGTGTCTTGGGTACCTGCAGGTTCTGTACCGTGGCTAGGGTACCAGGAGTGTGTAGTGTACCGTGGCTAGGGTACCAGGAGTGTGTAGTGTACCGTGTCTAGGGTACCTGGAGGTTCAGTACCGTGTCTAGGGTACCAGGAGGTTCTGTACCGTGGCTAAGGGTAACTGGAGGTTCTGTACCGTGTCTAGGGTACCTGAAGGTTCTGTACCGTGTCTAGGGTACCTGGAGGTTCTGTACCGTGTCTAGGGTACCAGGAGGTTCTGTACCGTGGCTAAGGGTACCTGGAGGTTCTGTACCGTGTCTAGGGTACCTGGAGGTTCTGTACCGTGGCTAAGGGTACCAGGAGGGTGTGTGGTGTACCGTAGACTAGGCCCCCTGCACAACTGCCCTAATCCCAGGTACACCCTCACGTCAAAAATAAAGCCTCCCACCGCCCCCCCTAAATTACCTCCCCTGTAGTGACGAGAGACGACTTCACTTAACAAAAACGCTTGAAAAAGCACACAACTTTCAAACACACACACACACATACCCCTCACCCCTTTTCCCCCTGACAGGAAAACACACACACACACACACACACACACACACACACACACACACACACACACACACACACACACACACACACACACACACACACACACACACACACACACACACACAGGGCCTCGTAGCCTGGTGGATAGCGCGCAGGATTCGTAATTCTGTGGCGCGGGTTCGATTCCCGCACGAGGCAGAAACAAATGGGCAAAGTTTCTTTCACCCTGAATGCCCCTGTTACCTAGCAGTAAATAGGTACCTGGGAGTTAGTCAGCTGTTACGGGCTGCTTCCTGGTGTGTGTGTGTGTGTGTGTGTGGTGTGGAAAAAAAAAAAAAAAGTAGTTAGTAAACAGTTGATTGACAGTTGAGAGGCGGGCCGAAAGAGCAAAGCTCAACCCCCGTAAAAACACAACTAGTAAACACACACACACACACACACAAAACCTCTTGACTTAAGAGCCATGTCTCCTAGCACCCCTCTCTGGTTCACTTTGATGTGTTCGTGCTAGCAGAACCATCTTCCAAAGGGGGTAAAAGGGGGAGGGGGTAAAGAGGGGAATGGAAAGGGTAGAATTCACGCAGCAACTGCAGAGGAGAGAGCTAGAGTGCCAGGGGGCAAGAGAGGAGGAGGAGGGGGGGGGGCGGGAGAAGAGTGTGCAAGCAATCCAATCAAAACGATGCGATGGGAACTGTAGGGGATCAGTTGCTGGATGCCACTGTGCAAGTGTTGCAGGATGCGATATACACTCAAACGACACAACTTTGGGGGAGGAGGAGGAGGAAAGTTGCAATGGATAGTTCTTGCAAAGTTATCTTTAGTCTTTTTCATTTTAGCTGCATTTTCCCAATCAAAAAGTTATCTTTAGTCTTTTTCATTTTAGCTGCATTTTCCCAATCAAAAAGTTATCTTTAGTCTTTTTCATTTTAGCTGCATTTTCCCAATCAAAAAGTTATCTTTAGTCTTTTTCATTTTAGCTGCATTTTCCCAATCAAAAAGTTATCTTTAGTCTTTTTCATTTTAGCTGCATTTTCCCAATCAAAAAGTTATCTCTAGTCTTTTTCATTTTAGCTGCATTTTCCGAATCAAGTTATTTATCAATCTTTTTCTTTTTAATTTGGCTCATGGAAAAAAGTCTTCAGCATTTTTGGTTTTTCTTTTATTTACAACATTTTTCAACCCTTCTCCGTTTTCTTAAATCTCAAGAAGCTGACGTTAGAGAGCCGTCAGCCCTCATTTATGATATCTTGAGGTTATCTTGAGATCATTTCGGGGCTTTTTAGTGTCCCCGCGGCCCGGTCCTCGACCAGGCCTCCACCCCCAGGAAGCAGCCCGTGACAGCTGACTAACACCCAGGTACCTATTTTACTGCTAGGTAACAGGGGCATAGGGTGAAAGAAACTCTCCCCATTGTTTCTCGCCGGCGCCTGGGATCGAACCCAGGACTACAGGATCACAAGTCCAGCATGCTGTCCGCTCGGCCGACCGGCTCTCCTGATGGAGGAGGCCTATGCTAATGACAATCACTTAGGCCTGTGATGATGCTGATAATCAGGTGATTCACCCCAGAAGAATGATCTCTGGGTCTCCATGACAACCCCCCCCCCCCCCCCCCGCCCTCCTTACTGCACATTTCTCAATATTTACGAAAAAGTTCGAAGTTTTAACCCATCATCTCCCGGAGCTTAACTGTAATCGTATAAGTTTTTTAATTAGCGCTTAAAGGAATCTATGAGACAAAAGATAGTGCAAAAATAATAGATTTTGAAAATAGATCAGATTTGGTGTGAAATCCTAACTTATGAGGTTTAGAATGTATATTTGAACGCATTGGAAATTACGAAGCTTTGAACGTAAATTTTGATGGGGGATTATTGCGAGCGTAAGAGATATATTGGCGAAGCAATGTGAGAAACTTGACGAGAATGAATGTCTAAGTTATGCTATATGTGATCGGCAGTTAATCTCAAGTTCATGGTTTTCTGTGAAAGAAAATGGGATAAATGTAGCATGTTTTTGTAGAGCATGTGTGTGTGTGGTGTGGTGTGTGTGTGTGTGTGGTGTGGTGTGTGTGTGTGTGTGGTGTGTGTGTGTGTGTGTGTGTGTGTGTGTGGTGTGTTTGTGTGTGTGTGCGTGGTGTGTGTGTGTGTGGTGTGGTGTGTGTGTGTGTGTGGTGTGTGTGTGTGTGCGTGGTGTGTGTGTGTGTATGTGTGGTGTGTTTGTGTGTGGTGTGTTTGTGTGTGTGTGCGTGGTGTGTGTGTGTGGTGTGGTGTGTGTGTGTGTGGTGTGTTTGTGTGTGTGGTGTGTTTGTGTGTGTGTGTGTGCGTGGAGTGTATGTGGGTGTGGGGCTGGTGTTACTGTGGTGTGTGCAGGTGTTACTGTGGTGTGTGCAGGTGTTACTGTGGTGTGTGCAGGTGTTACTGTGGTGTGTGCAGGTGTTACTGTGGTGTGTGCAGGTGTTACTGTGGTGTGTGCAGGTGTTGGAGCGGCAACAGCTAGGCAGGATCGTGAGCTGGGGTGCTAGGAGTGAACATGCTAGGAGCAGCAACTCAGTATTTCTGTGTTTAGCAGTTCATTTGTCTCTCGCCGAGTGCTTGGCACAGGTTTGGAAAGGTTAGGTTATGAAGGAAAAGGCTGGTATGTAAAGCAAAAAATACTGATAAAATCGAGCAGAGATATAGAGAAACACTACTAAATATATATCTAAGTGGATAAACAGATAAAGATATTCATAAAAAATATAGACAGAAGGGCATCACATAGTTCGAAAGCGATGCACATTTTGTACCTGATGTCACTTCAAGTGGTTGCAATGGCGCTGTGTTCGAATGGCATTTAAGGTGTCAAATATTACCGAGTCATATTGATGGTTCTAGTGATAAGAATGAAGTTTGTAATAGCTTGCCGTGATGGCTTAGATGTTCGCCTCCGAAGCTACAAAACTAATCCCCAACACCTTTTATGTACTCTCATGGAGATTCTGGTCCCCTGAAGGTCTTACTATCTGTTTGGGGGCCCTGATATGGCTGTGGGAAATATGGGTAAGGGGACCATTTGACCCCTTACTCTATGTCTGGGAGTTTCTTTATCCTTGTGTAACCCAACTCTTGTCTGGGGATCCCTTGATACCCGTATGTTGACCCAATTCTCTTTTGGGGGGGGGGCTCTGAAATCCCTATGTGAACCCTATTCTGCTTAAGATTTTAAATATTCCTATATGGACCCTACCATGTGGCTGGATCCCAGATATCCATATGTGGACCCAACTCTACCTAGGAGTTCTGGTATGTTTATATGTGACTCCAGCTCTATGTATGGTGGCCCTGCCATTCCTATGTGGGCCCCCTGAACTCCGTCTGGTACCCCTGGTATCTCTATGAGTGCCAGATCTCTGCTACCGAGCTTTGGTATATCCATGAAGACACAATTCTCCTTCAAGGGGGGCCCCGGGCATCCTTGTGGGTACTATGGCCTTCTCTCTCTGTTCTAGTGTACTATTCCGGACTATTATTTCCAGGTGGTTCCTCTCTCCATTTTCAGACCAGGTGGCATCCTGCTGCCTTTTACAGATCCTCATCTCCTGAGATCAAGGGAGACTGAGATTTTCTGGTGACCTTGGAGCTTAAGATCGGTCCCTGGTGTTAATAGATCTCCATTTGGGGGATCCTGATTTTCACGCAGGCGTCCTAACCTAATGGTGACCCTAGTTTCTATACGTTCCAAAGGATACCTGATCAACCAGGCTGTGACTCATACGTCAGGCTGCGAGCAGCCGCGTCCAACAGCCTGGTTGATCAGTCCGGCAACCAGGAGGCCTGGTCGACGACCGGGCCGCGGGGACGCTAAGCCCCGGAAGCACCTCAAGGTAACCTCAAGGTAACGTTATTCTTCATCTGGTAATTCGGGCCTCTGGTCTAGGTTCTTTCTTCCTAGATGGTTTTAAGTTCTCCTCTACACTGGTCTTTTTCAGGGGCCACCTGATCTTTCAGACTTCTAAAAGTAGGTTTGGACATCTTCTGAGATGTGGGTCTTCTCCTCCTCCTATGTTATTCTTCTTCCTCCTCCTCATCTTCCTGCTTCTCTACCTTAGAAGAATCAGCGTTAGGTTCTCAGTCTTCACTGAAGTCAAGTTCTGCTCACAACATCTCTCTTAGATCATGTTGCTGCTGTGTATTGCCACGCTCAGCTCCGACCGTGTCTTGAGCAGTGTGTAGTGTGCGTGTCTCAGCTCACACCGTGCCAACAGATGTGAGGAGTGTGCGTGTCTGAGAGTGCGTGTCTGAGAGTGCGTGTCTGAGAGTGCGTGTCTGAGTGTGCGTGTCTGAGAGTGCTCTGTGGAGCACGGCACGGAGTGACCGGCTTGGTCATGTGCTACTGACATAAGTGGGAAGTGGTGTGGGGGTAGGATGGGGCGTGGTGTGGGGTAGGATGGAGCGTGGTGTGGGTGTAGGATGGGGCGTGGTGTGGGTGTAGGATGGGACGTGGTGTGGGGGTAGGATGGGGCGTGGTGTGGGGGTAGGATGGGACGTGGTGTGGGTGTGTTTGTGAGTGGTGTGTGATTGTAGTGATTGTGTGTGTGTGTGTGTGTGTGTGTGTGTGTGTGTGTGTGTGTGTGTGTGTGTGTGTGTGTGTGTGTGTGTGTGTGTGTGTGTGTGTGTGTGATGGTATAGTGTGGGTATGGTATTCCGTGTGCTCACGTTGCAGATCAATGCTGCAGGTAGCTACAGCATGGACGACATGTTGCCTTTAGAGATAGTTTGATTGTTCACATCTTTATAGAGCTCAAAGTCTCCGTATTAATTGGCGAGGGTAATATTAGAGCCCAATTAATGTATAACAGCTATGGAAAAATGAACGTTAAGAGAGAGAGAGAGAGAGAGAGAGAGAGAGAGAGAGAGAGAGAGAGAGAGAGAGAGAGAGAGAGAGAGAGAGAGAGAGAGAGAGAGAGAGAGAGAGAGAGAGAGAAAGAGAGAGACAGACAGACAGACAGACAGACAGACAGAACACCTAGTGATGTTTGGATCACAATCATCAGTGACATTAATAAACAAAAAAACAATCTTCATTATTCCCACGCAAAATTATCTCATGATAAACATCTCCTGGAAATGAGATTACAGATATAGTAATAATTCAAACAAATATATCTTGACAAAAGACATAACGAAACTTAGATAGAGACTTAGATAAGACCGGACAGACTAACTTAGACTAGTGCATGATATTGTATATCCATCAGAACCAACAGTGTTGCCGAACTTAGAAAATTAACGGGCAATGCAAAACCGGAACACACTGAAGTTCCGGTCATTCAACGCGGTCAGGGAACACCAGGACGGCCCCAGGTAGCAACGGTGAGCCAAGGGGAAGGAAGGAAGGAAGGAAGGAAGGAAGGAAGGAAGGAAGGAAGGAAGGAAGGAAGGAAGGAAGGAAGGAAGGAGGGAAGGAGCAGCTACGACCTTCACTTGAGGAACGAGGAACGACTGCATAGTCGTTTCAGACACCTTAGGGCCGGAATGCCAAAGGGGTCATTAATATAATCTTAAATGGTCCTCACCGCCCTGCCAATTATGGGATACAATCGTTTGATGGTGTTTCTGTCAGTCTGTAAGTATTCTACTAGTCCAGTGGAGTCTCTCTCTCTCTCTCTCTCTCTCTCTCTCTCTCTCTCTCTCTCTCTCTCTCTCTCTCTCTCTCTCTCTCTCTCTCTCTCTCTCTCTCTCTCTCTCTTTCTCTCTCTCTCTCTCTCTCTCTCTCTCTCTCTCCCTCTCCCTCTCCCTCTCTCTCTCTCTCTCTCTCTCTCTCTCTCTCTCTCTCTCTCTCTCTCTCTCTCTCCCTCTCTCTCTCTCTCTCTCTCTCTCTCTCTCTCTCTCTCTCTCTCTCTCTCTCTCTCTCTCTCTCTCTCTCTCTCTCTCTCTCTCTCTCTCTCTCTCCACTCCTCACGTCACCCCTGGCTGTTGGTCACATCCATATGCTGTACACTCCCGCCTCGACCCGCCTTCCACAGTCATAACATCACTCTCCCTTGCCTTGTGCTCACCAGGCGCGTTTTTCTCAAAACTTTGCATACACGCTCCCTCTCCATGCTCCGCGCACACACACAAGTCCCACGTACGCACGCACACACACCCGTACACGCTCATATGGAAACACTCACACGTCTACACAAGGAATTATGCGTACACAAACGCCTACACGAGGAAACTCTTCAGCACGGGAGGAACACGAACAAGGGGACACAGGTGGAAACTTAGTACCCACATGAGCCACAGAGACATTAGACAGAATTTTTTTCAGTATCAGAATAGTTAACAGGTGGAATGCATTAGGCAGTGATGTGGTGGAAGCTGACTCCATACACAGTTTCGAATAAAGATATGATAAAGCCCAGTAGGCTCAGGAACCTGTACACCAGTTGATTGACGGGTGAGAGGCGGGACCAAAGAGCCAGAGCTCAACCCCCGCAAGCACAACTAGGTGATTACAAGAAAACATACACAAAAGCCCACATAAAAACACATATACACTACCATGAGGCAACGTCATCACACATAATAAAGTCTATCAGACTAGACAATCTATTTTCGCGAGCTTAAGAAGGTTATCAAACCCTTCTCATGCCCATTAAAATGCCTCTAACAATGGCCGTATCCTAATTCACAGCATCGAGATGCTGCGTCGCAGTATGGTAATGCAGTAACCCGACCTGACCCGACCTGACCCGACCTGACCAGGCCGCTAGTTCGCTCATGAGATGCTGCGTCGCAGTATGGTAATGCAGTAACCCGACCTGACCCGACCTGACCCGACCTGACCAGGCCGCTAGTTCGCTCATGAGATGCTGCGTCGCAGTATGGTAATGCAGTAACCCGACCTGACCCGACCTGACCCGACCTGACCAGGCCGCTAGTTCGCTCATGAATAAGGTGCGAGACTTTCAATACCCGCGCCTTGACTGATAGTCACTGCACCAGGCCTTCTGCTGTTCTCCTGTTCTCCTGTGTACTGCTGTTCTGCTGTTCTGCTGTTCTCCTGTGTACTGCTCCCTTGTTACAACCAAGTACTGGGAGTTGAGGACAAGGAGCTAGGATATGAAGGCAAGGATCTGGGATATGAGGACAAGGAGAGGTGATATAAGAACAAGGAATTGGGATATGAGGGCAAGGAGATGGGATATGCAGAAGATGGGATATACGAGAAGAAGAAGTTAGGATATGAGGACATCGATATATGACATGAGGGCTGGGATAGGAGGACAAGAACGTGGGATATGAGGATAAGGAGCTGGGATATGATGATAAGGAGCTGGGATAGAAGGATAAAGAGCTGGGATATGAAGATAAGGAGCTGGGATATGAGGATAAGGAGCTGGGATATGAAGATAAGGAGCTGGGATATGAAGATAAGGAGCTGGGATATGAGGATAAGGAACTGGGATATGAGGATAAGGAACTGGGATATGAAGATAAGGAGCTGGGATATGAAGATAAGGAGCTGGGATATGAGGATAAGGAGCTGGGATATGAAGATAAGGAGCTGGGATATGAAGATAAGGAGCTGGGATATGAGGATAAGGAGCTGGGATATGAAGATAAGGAGCGGGGATAGAAGGATAAGGAGCTGGGATATGAGACCGTAGTGAAGGAAAGGGTGCCCAAACACTTCGACCATCAGTGAACGACTGAGGAAACTAAATTAAGACCAAGACTTTTGCTCTTCGACTAATCCACATGTCTAAAATTGTAAGTGCTTTAGACTAACTAGAAAATTTCAAACTCGAGAAGTCCCCCTGACCAATCAAGGCCGTGAATTTCAAACTCGAGAAGTCCCCCTGACCAATCAAGGCTATGAATTTCAAACTCGAGAAGTCCCCCTGACCAATCAAGGCCGTGAGAGCATTAGTCCCACAGAGCGTCGAAATTAGAGTGCTAAATTAAGCTCTAAAACGCCGTAATTTTAACGGTGAGGTCGACAGCGTCTAAATTACCAAGCAATTTGAACGCTGATGACCAGACCACACACTAGAATGTGAAGGGACGACAACGTTTCGGTCCGTCCTGGACCATTCTCAAGTCGATTCACAAGTCCGAAACGTCGTCGTCCCTTCACCTTCTAGTGTGTGGTCTGGCCATCATACTTTAGCCACGTTATTGTGACACATCGCCTGAATTTGAACGCTCTCTCACCGTAGGTTAGGTTAGGTTAGGTTAGGTTAGGTTAGGTTAGGTTAGGTTAGGTTAGGTTAGGTTAGGTTAGGTTAGGTTAGGTTAGGTCTCAGAGTAGATAGAGGACACAGTGCCAGAGCTTAAAGCCAGCGGCTTGTCACGTGGTTGGCATCACAAAGCCTTTGTTGCGATAATTGATGCATTGCACGGCTGAGAATTGAACACTCATTAAAATGGAAGCAATTAGGCCTCCCCCTCTGTTCAGGAGCAGTTATATGCTGGTGTAGGGGGACTGGATCTATGGGGGGGGGGGGAGGGTAATGAGGTTATGGTAGTGAGTCGTGAGTCTGACGGGGTTTGTCATGAGGTTGTGAGGTGAGTCATGAGGTTGTGAGACGGGTCGTGAGGCATTTTATAATACTACTACTAGCCCTAGTTACTAGTTACCATCAGATCCTGTCTGTCAACCTGAGTATAGGGTTCACGTGTTCTGTCAACCTGAGTATAGGGTTCACGTGTTCTGTCAACCTGAGTATAGGGTTCACGTGTTCTGTCTGTCAACCTGAGTATAGGGTTCACGTGTTCTGTCTGTCAACCTGAGTATAGGGTTCACCTGTTCTGCCTGTCAACCTGAGTATAGGGTTCACCTGTTCGGCCTGTCAACCTGAGTATAGGGTTCACCTGTTCGGCCTGTCAACCTGAGTATAAGGTTCACCTGTTCTGTCTGTCAACCTGAGTATAGGGTTCACCTGTTCGGCCTGTCAACCTGAGTATAGGGTTCACCTGTTCTGTCTGTCAACCTGAGTATAGGGTTCACGTGTTCTGTCTGTCAACCCGAGTATAGGGTTCACGTGTTCTGTCTGTCAACCTGAGTATAGGGTTCACGTGTTCTGTCTGTCAACCTGAGTATAGGGTTCACGTGTTCTGTCTGTCAACCCGAGTATAGGGTTCACGTGTTCTGTCTGTCAACCCGAGTATAGGGTTCACCTGTTCTGTCTGTCAACCTGAGTATAGGGTTCACGTGTTCTGTCTGTCAACCTGAGTATAGGGTTCACGTGTTCTGTCTGTCAACCTGAGTATAGGGTTCACGTGTTCTGCCTGTCAACCTGAGTATAGGGTTCACCTGTTCGGCCTGTCAACCTGAGTATAAGGTTCACCTGTTCTGTCTGTCAACCTGAGTATAGGATTCACCTGTTCGGCCTGTCAACCTGAGTATAGGGTTCACGTGTTCTGTCTGTCAACCTGAGTATAAGGTTCACCTGTTCTGTCTGTCAACCTGAGTATAGGGTTCACGTGTTCTGTCTGTCAACCTGAGTATAAGGTTCACCTGTTCTGTCTGTCAACCTGAGTATAGGATTCACCTGTTCGGCCTGTCAACCTGAGTATAGGGTTCACCTGTTCTGTCTGTCAACCTGAGTATAGGGTTCACGTGTTCTGTCTGTCAACCTGAGTATAGGGTTCACGTGTTCTGTCTGTCAACCTGAGTATAGGGTTCACGTGTTCTGTCTGTCAACCTGAGTATAGGGTTCACGTGTTCTGCCTGTCAACCTGAGTATAGGGTTCACGTGTTCTGTCTGTCAACCTGAGTATAGGGTTCACCTGTTCTGCCTGTCAACCTGAGTAAAGGGTTCACCTGTTCTGCCTGTCAACCTGAGTATAGGGTTCACGTGTTCTGTCTGTCAACCTGAGTATAGGGTTCACGTGTTCTGTCTGTCAACCTGAGTATAGGGTTCACGTGTTCTGTCTGTCAACCTGAGTATAGGGTTCACCTGTTCGGCCTGTCAACCTGAGTATAGGGTTCACCTGTTCTGTCTGTCAACCTGAGTATAGGGTTCACGTGTTCTGCCTGTCAACCTGAGTATAGGGTTCACGTGTTCTGCCTGTCTCTGGAGCACACAAGGGAATCAGAGGCCAGGGTTCACTCTGGCACTAATAACCTTGCAAACTGCAGCATCTCCCCGGCATACTGTTTGATGTGACACCAAGCAGCCGCTGTTGCAGCCGCTG
>NC_091182.1:41122228-41214728 GCF_040958095.1 Procambarus clarkii
ACTATGGCTCTAATGACTTTGTAATATAGCTCTGATGAGCACGAATTAGCACTGACGCGCGAGTTTCGTATGATAATATTGCAGAAATATTATATATTTTTTTTTGAATGCACATTATTAAATACATCATTTAAATGCATATTATCAAAAATATGAGTTAAAAATTCTGAGTTAGAAATGTTTTCCAAAGTATTAACGTGTAAAATATATATAAATGAGAAGACTCTACATATAGGAAATCACAACTATAATAGTCCATTATTCCAGGAAACGTTATAGTTTTATATTAATATATTTGCAGAGTTTAATATTAATATATTTGTGAGGGAAACCTGGCGCTGCCGGGGCCTCTCTGACTGTATCTATCTATCCATGTATCTATTTATCAATCTATCTGTCCATCTCTTTATCCATTCAACTATTTATCTATCCATTTATCTTGTTCCCTTATCTTTCCCTTGCCCCCCACCCCCACCCCAATCCCCCCTCATCTTACATCTTCACATTATCTTCATTGTATTATCTTCTTCATCACCACAACATTCATCAAGTCATTCTTTAATTGATCATTAAAACTGATCGTTTTAACAGTACGAATTGATCGTTTTGATCATTAAAACTCGTTAATCACACGTTATATTTCACATTTAACCTCGTGAAAATCGCCTGGACTTGTGGATAATGAAAAATATATATTAAATCATTTAACCTAGACCTACCCCGTCCAGCCTATGTCCGTCCCGTACTCCAGACCATTCCCTCCTACAAATTTGGGTGAGGCTATCCCCAAACATCTGGTTTCTAACTTTGGACATACATTTTCTCTTATAGTATAGCGAGTATATTATACAACATCATATATTTTTTGACACAACATTTTTCTAAGCCCATTTATTAGTAAATACTTGTTTTTAAAAGAAGTAACGCATTGACATTTCTCTTTTAAACAAGGCCATGTTCCAAATGCTTCCTCACATATAACAGAACAAATTAACGAATAATTTACATATTACATATTAGAATTACATTTACATAATACAATTGTCTCCAATTCTCCAACTCCTCTCTGAGCCAAATTTCCTGCTCTTTATCCATGGAATTGCTCCCTTAAGTGGGGTTTGGAACCCTATTAACGAAGGGGTCCAGATGGTCTCCCCTTTACTAAGACTGTCAACAAAACACCCTTATTATGACTCATCTCAAGTCATTATTTTATTATGCACCCCATACCCATCCCGTCGTGGTGGAAAGGGTCAGAGAGGCACATAATGGGTTGAGGAACTGAGCCTCAGAGTTCGGTTAGCTAAGCAAGTGACAATCTTGTGAATGTGTGTGTGTGTGTAGCTTATCTTTGTCTGTCAACTCAAAACGAGTGTCAGTTCTCCAATCGTTGCTAGTGGTTAGTGCAAAATAGAGAGTAGTAAGTACTTAAGTACTAAGTACTTGCGAACAGTAATTATACCGTTGTAAAGGCTTTTTACAAGTATTTTCTGAAGTGGATCCATCGATGACTGACTTCCGAAAGGATATGACAGAGAGAGAGAGAGAGAGAGAGAGAGAGAGAGAGAGAGAGAGAGAGAGAGAGAGAGAGAGAGAGAGAGAGAGAGAGAGAGAGAAAGACCCTCCCCTCATGCCTACCATTACCAGCCAAGTCAACAGAATATAAACAGTGTAGTTAAGCCTCACCGCTCCCCGGACGGTGATCACGAGGGGTGTGGCCGCCGCTTGTTTCATCTCAGCAAGCACACACTCATCATTCATACACATTGTACATTCATGCATGGGATTATACATCTTACAAACATACACACACACACACAGGGGCCTCGTACCTGGTGGATAGCGCGCAGGACTCGTAATTCTGTGGCGCGGGTTCGATTCCCGCACGAGGCAGAAACAAATGGGCAAAGTTTCTTTCACCCTAAGTGCCCCTGTTACCTAGCAGTAAATAGGTACCTGGGAGCTTGTCAGCTGTCACGGGCTGCTTCCTGGTGTGTGTGTGTGTGTGTGTGTGTGTGTGTGTGTGTGTGGTGTGGGAAAAAAAAAAAAAAAAGTAGTTAGTAAACAGTTGATTGACAGTTGAGAGGCGGGCCGAAAGAGCAAAGCTCAACCCCCGCAAAAACACAACTAGTAAACACACACTTAGCGCCCTTTGATTATCCCTCACATTTAATGGTGCTACATAGCCTTCCCGGTTTGGTGCCTTCTATTGATAATTATTTACTTACACACACACACACAGGCGGGAGTTCACGGTTGAGAGGCGGGACCAAAGAACCAAAGCTCAACCCATGCAAGCACAACTAGGTGAGTACGCACCCGGGGACGGGTTCGTGTTGATGAGGACGGGCAGTGATTGATAATGTTCTCAACGTGCTTCATGTGTGTGATCGTATCACACATTTCTAAACGTTTAAATCACGTGTTCCAAGTTCAGGTTCTTGAGAATAGAATTAAAGCGCCTACCTTAACCTACCCTAGGCCTACCCTACCCTAACCTACCCTAGGCCTAACCTACCCTAACCTACCCGAGGCCTAACCTACCCTAACCAACCCTAGGCTTAACAATACAAAAGATGATAATATAATAGTGTTTATTTACATTAAAAATGATGCTGTTACCAAATATGGTAAAATTGATGACTCTTTTGGGGCTATTTTGGGGCTCTTTTGGGGCTCTTTTGGGGCTCTTTAAGGGCTCTCTAAGGGCTCTTATGGGGCTCGGCTGCCGCTCGGGCGAGCATAATCTGCGGTTATTGCGGGTTTCAAAGTGTGTGTTTCTTGTCCAACAAACATATGCTGCGTATAAGCATGTTCCAATTAGCACCAAATATCTTATATAAAACCCAAGAATATTTACAAAACATTTTAAGTGAGATTTTTCAAATGTAAGATAGAATATGCTTGTAATTATCGGATTGTAAAAAAATAGCGAGAAATTTGAAAAAAAAATGATATTGAACAAATTATTAGAACACAATGTGAACATCGCATAGACTGTATAGAGGTGTGAGAAATACAATATGTGAGGGGCTCATGGCCGGCTAGTTGTATATTTATACAATATATACAGTTTATGCAGTATATTTACCCTTCCGAAGATGTATTATTAAATACGAAAGTACTTAAGGAAATTCCTGTTTCAATACTTCCTTCGTGGTCTGACACTGTCATATATATATATATATATATATATATATATATATATATATATATATATATATATATATATATATATATATATATATATATATATAATTTTAAGATGAATAGGAAAACCAGGGATATACTGAACATCTTGTATCAGATTCTTTACTTTAAAAAACATAACGTTTCGTATACTTCTCGTATTCATCATCAGATCTAAAAGAAAAACAGAAATCACAGTCAAATAGCTGGTAAACAAAGAACTCATACTGAATATAATTGCCTATCAAAGAAAGGAAAAAGCTTAAAAAACAAAACACTTAAGCGCACTTAAAGTGATCAATACAAATAAAACTTATTAACTGTCACATATATTAACACTAATTTAAAATCCATTAAACTACAAGATGAAATTTATAACTACTAAAACAAACCATTCTATTAAACTTACGTGAAGTGATCAGAAGTGAAACTTGATACCTAACACATAGATACTAAACACTATAACAAATATTTATATAATGTCTACAAATCTACAAAAAATGTATGTAAAATACAAACGGAATAAACGACAATTATAAAGTACTAACCAAAATCTTATAAAAACTCAAATATTAAATAAAATTAAATACCAAAAAATGTATTATATATCCTACATAGAAGATTATATTAATGTACAATGTTAAGACTTGAAATAAGTAAGAAAGGGCAAAGACATGGTAAACTAAACAAAATTAAACTACCAAAATAAACTAAAAATCAAATTACAGGGCCTACTGTGCACTATACAGTGTACAATTGGACAGCTGAAAGGTTGCTATTTAACAGAGGCCGCAGTTCCTTTATATATAAGGATTCCATTACTCTCAAATCTGACTGGCCATTCATACAAGTGTCCAGAATTTTAAAATCAGATTCCAGCAGAGAATGATCAAACTCATAACAATGGTTTCTAATCTCCGAAAATGCTGGTTTAGACAATGGTAATCCAGTCCTAAAAGATAATCCCCGGTGCTCAAGTATCCTAATCTTAAAGTTCCGAATGGAACTCCCGACATATCCAGCATTACAGCTGGAACAATTATACATATATACGACATTTGAGCACAAGGGGGTAGGCACTTTATCTTTAAATTTAAAATAAGAGCCTATGGTATTTGTGTTGACAAAAATAAATCTAAAGTCTACTTGAGGATAACACTGCTGCAACAGTCTCCTCAAACGACTCCTTACAGAAAAGCTAATACTGCCATAAAATGGTAATTTAATATATTTAAGATCCCTTTCCACTGTAGTAATCCTACACGATGGATGAAACTTCTTATTTAAGAAATTCCTTATAAAAGTATAAACCATATGCACAGGATAACCATTATTTGAAAAAAATTTCACAAGAAAATTAATTTCCTGATCAAAGTTATTCCAATTAGAACATAAAACAAAGGCCCTATTCAGTAGAGTGTTAATAGCATTTTTCTTAAAAATATCAGGAACAAAGGAATTAAAATTTAAACCTAAACCAGTAAAGGTTGGTTTCCTAAAAACATTAGTGTTGAACCCATTGAGTTTTCACGAAATAAATTGGCTTGATAATTGTCCTTCGGCCTTCAAACCAGTCTTGTACAGAAGATATGTAGATGACACTTTTTTGTTGTTTAGGGACCAATGTCATATTGAGAAATTTAGAGAGTATCTTAATGCACAACATAGTAATATACGGTTTACTGCAGAGTGTGAAGTTAATAATTCATTGTCGTTTCTTGATGTAAAAGTGAATAACCTCAATGGGTTCAACACTAATGTTTTTAGGAAACCAACCTTTACTGGTTTAGGTTTAAATTTTAATTCCTTTGTTCCTGATATTTTTAAGAAAAATGCTATTAACACTCTACTGAATAGGGCCTTTGTTTTATGTTCTAATTGGAATAACTTTGATCAGGAAATTAATTTTCTTGTGAAATTTTTTTCAAATAATGGTTATCCTGTGCATATGGTTTATACTTTTATAAGGAATTTCTTAAATAAGAAGTTTCATCCATCGTGTAGGATTACTACCGTCGAAAGGGATCTTAAATATATTAAATTACCATTTTATGGCAGTATTAGCTTTTCTGTAAGGAGTCGTTTGAGGAGACTGTTGCAGCAGTGTTATCCTCAAGTAGACTTTAGATTTATTTTTGTCAACACAAATACCATAGGCTCTTATTTTAAATTTAAAGATAAAGTGCCTATCCCCTTGTGCTCAAATGTCGTATATATGTATAATTGTTCCAGCTGTAATGCTGGATATGTCGGGAGTTCCATTCGGAACTTTAAGATTAGGATACTTGAGCACCGGGGATTATCTTTTAGGACTGGATTACCATTGTCTAAACCAGCATTTTCGGAGATTAGAAACCATTGTTATGAGTTTGATCATTCTCTGCTGGAATCTGATTTTAAAATTCTGGACACTTGTATGAATGGCCAGTCAGATTTGAGAGTAATGGAATCCTTATATATAAAGGAACTGCGGCCTCTGTTAAATAGCAACCTTTCAGCTGTCCAATTGTACACTGTATAGTGCACAGTAGGCCCTGTAATTTGATTTTTAGTTTATTTTGGTAGTTTATTTTTGTTTAGTTTACCATGTCTTTGCCCTTTCTTACTTATTTCAAGTCTTAACATTGTACATTAATATAATCTTCTATGTAGGATATATAATACATTTTTTGGTATTTAATTTTATTTAATATTTGAGTTTTTATAAGATTTTGGTTAGTACTTTATAATTGTCGTTTATTCTGTTTGTATTTTACATACATTTTTTGTAGATTTGTAGACATTATATAAATATTTGTTATAGTGTTTAGTATCTATGTGTTAGGTATCAAGTTTCACTTCTGATCACTTCACGTAAGTTTAATAGAATGGTTTGTTTTAGTAGTTATAAATTTCATCTTGTAGTTTAATGGATTTTAAATTAGTTTTAATATATGTGACAGTTAATAAGTTTTATTTGTATTGATCACTTTAAGTGCGCTTAAGTGTTTTGTTTTTAAGCTTTTTCCTTTCTTTGATCGGCAATTATATTCAGTATGAGTTCTTTGTTTACCAGCTATTTGACTGTGATTTCTGTTTTTTCTTTTAGATCTGATGATGAATACGAGAAGTATTCGAAATGTTATGTTTTTTAAAGTAAAGATTCTGATACAAGATGTTCAGTATATCCCTGGTTTTCCTATTCATCTTCAAATTAACATTCCCGAAGGGAACATCGATCATAAATATATATATATATATATATATATATATATATATATATATATATATATATATATATATATATATATATATATATATATATATATTGGTGTATACTGGCAGCAGGTTTTCTTTCAAACATGTTTCATTGAATATGACCGCATATTCTGTATTTATTATTTTCTGGTTAAGGGCTTCTATCCCTCTAACTATTTTCTTAGCATCAGGGCTTAATTGAAATAGGAGTTCTCCAAAACTCATTTTCGTACTTTTAAGGTGAAGAAAAGAAGTGATTTACTATAGAGTGTATTACACTTATTTGTATAATTTGCACGGCGTTTCGAACCTCCATGGTTCATTCTCAAGTGAACAGATCTTACAATACTAGTTGATTTTATACCCGCATTAGGTCAGGTGATAATACAATGAAGGTGAAAACATGGGGGGATACATAAGGGATAAACATAGGGCTGCAGAAGGCTTATTGGCCCATACGAGGCATCTCCTATCTAAACACAAAGATTAATCCAGTGTAATTGGCCTGTTATGTTGGACATTGTCTTCTGTGTTGGCATGCCAACACAGCATGTATGTATATGTATATATATATATACATACAAAGAAACAGAAATTTCCTTAAGTACTTTCGTATATTAAATACATCTTCAGAAGGAATATTTAATTCTTTCTGAAGCTGTATTTAATATACGAAAGTACTTAAGGAAATTCCTGTTTCATTTTTCCTCCGTGGTCTGACATTGTCACATTCTTAATCACGTGTTTATTTTCGTGATTTACACACATATATATATAAGTATATATACAGAGATATGCTGTATAATTATAGCGTGATATCATTATCCAGAACCAGGATTTATTATGTATTTACGCAACTACTACGAAACCTCTATATCTTTCCTTAATCATGGCGACTTTGAATACATTTATTGAATAGTTTACGAGCATCGTAACTTCACAACCCGAGGTTATTAGTGTTAAAAACAATCTCTCAGGGCTTCGGAGCTTGTAAACTGCTTAATACAGGTAAACAAAAGCCGCCATAAATGAGGAAAGATGTACAGGTTTCGTAAAGGGAGGTGAAGATACTTGATCAACCATGCCCCGGGCCAATATAATGGTATCCAATGGTAACTTGTGTGTGTCGGTCTTAGAGTGTACTCGTCCAATAGGTTACAATGGTTTACCTAGAGAAGGAGAGGTGAAGGATACCTCCGATTCCCTACCGATGGGTCGGGCAATGTTTTCTGAGAGGTCCACAAGAACTTTAATACAGAACTTTATTAAGAACTTTAATAAATTAAAGAATTCATTAAGAACTTTAATAAATTAAAGAATTTATTAAGAACTTTAATAAGTTCTAAGTTCTCGATTCTCGATCTGAATCATCGAGAATGAGTAAGTGGTGAATATCCTGATTAGGCAATGTTAAATAATTTTCCCTACTTTTAAAAATGTGCCATTTTTTTCCCAAGTATGTCTGGTTACTTAACTTGACTTTTTCCCGGAATTATGGTGATCTTTACTGCTCGTTAAGCATAGGGCCTTCACTGCGTGATCCACCAGCCTCTTCTTGTCAGTAAGACTCCCTCAGTCCCTCTGCAGGAAGTGCTTGATTATCTGAGGGAAATTGTGAATTCCATAACAGCTTGGTGCCCTCTGCACCCGTCTGTTCAAACACTGTTGCACAGCCACCATCTTTGGTCATGATGATCTTCTCTGCTCCACAGAGAAGAGAGAGAGCCTTTGACACGGAGCTATACGCGCCGTGTCAAAGGGAATGTTGTCAGTCATATCATTGAGGTGAAATGATGGAATCAAGTTGTTTCCCAAAGTGCAAAGGCGAAATGACCTCGTGTTTGATGATGAAGCTTGGACGAAACGAGTTGCTCACTTTGTAGATACTTATGACCAGTTGATGAACTTAAAGTTGAGCCTTCAGGGGGGAAAAAGACATGTTCTCCAATTTTAAGACAATCTGCACTTAATGTTTATCCGAACTGTAAAACTGCCACCGAAAAGCTGGTCTTGTAAACACTGTCATTTTTTAAAGCGGCAGAGGAATCTGAAAGTGACTTAGATGAGATCCTTAAGGAGGGGATTTTTGGGCACCTAGAATTCCTTGAAAGGGAATTTGAGCTGTTTCCCTGAGGTCACAGCAGACGAGGCAGCTCAGGTACGGAACCTGTTCTCTGCTTCCGTCCTGGCTGTCTCCAGTATCCTGGTTGTTAAACGATTTGGCGGGTCGTATTTTGGGGAAAAAATTAGGATTAAGGACCTGCCCGAAACACTATGTGTGCTGCTGGCTCTACAAGAGTGTCAGAACTCTTGTATATAAATATATAAATTAACGATCATGTCCAGAATGAATTGCTTGATCTACTGGAGGTCACGTGCTGGTGAAGTTCACGTGCTGGGGAAGTTCACGTGCTGGGGAAGTTCACGTGCTGGGGAAGTTCACGTGCTGGGGAAGTTCACGTGCTGGGGAAGTTCACGTGCTGGGGAAGTTCACGTGCTGGGGAAGTTCACGTGCAGGGGAAGTTCACGTGCTGGGGAAGTTCACGTGCTGGGGAAGTTCACGTGCTGGGGAAGTTCACGTGCTGGGGAAGGTCACGTGCTGGGGAAGTTCACGTGCTGGGGAAGTTCACGTGCTGGGGAAGGACTTACAAGTACGTAACCTGATTTATGAAAAAATGGCAGATTCATTTCTGGAGTGTAAGTTATCAGTTACCTGCTGGTGTCACCCCCCTTCCTTACCTCATGAGTTCTACTGCCATTTGCCTCCACCTCTATGAGATCGGATTTTCAAAACATTTTCCCATTAAAAAGAAAGCCAAGGAACAGACTAAGTGTTGGTGATGACATCCTGGAACTTCCAAGTTCGCTGTGCAGATGCAGCCACAAGCTTAATATAACTTTAATAAAAACTTTGAGAAAGATGTGATGAAGGGCGAAGTTTAAACTTGCTTCCCTAATAAATTTCTCCTCAAATGTTCAATATTTCAATATTCAAAGAATATTAAAATAAAACTCTTAATAATGATATTGTTAAACACAGAAATCACAATAGCGTGATGCATCAAATGAACAAATCCACAAGGGCCGTGACGAGGATTCGATACTAAAAGAGGATGCAGAAGCACTATGCTTGCCATTTTCTACGGTGTATAATAGGTCACTGGAAACAAGAGAACTACTTGAGCGTTGGATGACAACGAATGTAGTCATCCAACGAAGAGAAGAAGACCCCTTGAAACACAAACCGAAACTGTCTCTATTTTCCGCTTGTTACAACTTGTAATAAAGTTGTTACATCTTGGCTTAACGTGTTTATGACGTATTAGAACGTTGTTACAACTTGCTATATTGGTTGTTATAACTGGTTAGGAGGTGTTAAAACTTGTTCGAACGTTGTACCAACGTCGTAATTTCGGTGTGTGTTTGGCGGGACAAGAGGCACTGAACTGCGGGCCAGTGTCCCGAACTAACACACCAGGCAAGGTGATGGAGAAGATTGTGAGAACAAATATTTAATTTCACATCAGGAGAGTAGGGACTTAGTAACACACCACCAACACGGGTTGTGCAATGGTAAGTCTTGCTTCAAACCTTAAAACCAATTTTAAAATGAGACGAAAAATAGTAGAAACGACAGAGAAGGGTGGGCAGACCGCAAATTTCTTGATTGTCAGAATGCCATTGGCACAGTACCGAATAAGAAACAGGTGCATAAGTTGGTGAAGCAGACAGGAATAACATCGCAGTAGATAGAGAAGGTTCGAAGTGCGTTGCAATAAGTAGAAGTGACAACGGAAGACAATAACGTGGCTGGGAATTGGAAATACAACTCAATCACAGAAATGCCAGAAGGAACTTCATCAATTTAAATGTCGTAAATGAATGGAACGGATTAGACGAGGTCAATTCGATGCAAAGATTTAATTACAAATATGGTTTAAAAACCCATGGGTTACGAGGACACATATGTGTCAAGCATGAAAGAGGAGCTTCAAAGTCTTCATCCAAGAGTGCCAGAGTGAGTGCTGCCACCCGGAACACCTGACTAGGGGGAGATAGAGATCAGAGGTCAATCAATGTGTCGCTGGGAGGCAGGAGTGAAAGGTCATAGCATGGGTGTAGATGCTGGCTTGGATCACACAGCGTATAGGTAGCGTGGGGGTCAAAGGGGAGGTCAGAGGTCAGTGTGTACGTGGGTGGAGTCTGAGGCGAGGGTCTCAATGAGCAAATGTGTAGATTACCAGTTAGGGGTCAGAGGTTATGCAATGTGAGCGCTTGGGTCAGAGGTAAGGTCACCAGGTGGACGCGCAGGTCAGAGGTCACCAGGTGGACGAGCAGGTCAGAGGTCACCAGGTGGACGAGCAGGTCAGAGGTCACCAGGTGGACGCGCAGGTCAGAGGTCACCAGGTGGACGAGCAGGTCAGAGGTCACCAGGTGGGCGAGCAGGTCAGAGGTCACCAGGTGGACGAGCAGGTCAGAGGTCACCAGGTGGACGAGCAGGTCAGAGGTCACCAGGAGGACGCGCAGGTCAGAGGTCACCTGGTAGGCGAGCAGGTCAGAGGTCACCAGGTGGACGAGCAGGTCAGAGGTCACCAGGTGGACGAGCAGGTCAGAGGTCACCAGGTGGGCGAGCAGGTCAGAGGTCACCAGGTGGACGAGCAGGTCAGAGGTCACCAGGTGGACGAGCAGGTCAGAGGTCAGAGAGAGTCACACGTCCTGCCTGGTGAGCGCCAGCGTTACCGCTCTTATAAGCGGCTGGTGACGGAAGTTGTGCCATAAAGGAAAGAAGCATCAGCGAAGTTTTAAGTGACAGACCAACAGGGAGGACAGGTCACATAACCTCAAAATATCCCACAATCCCTCTCCCTTCTTCTACCTGCTGCTCTTCTCTCTTCTCTCCCATCTACTCTCACTTCTACTCTCCCATCTACTCTCACTTCTACTATCCCATCTACTCTCCCATCTACTCTCACTTCTACTATCCCATCTACTCTCCCATCTACTCTCACTTCTGCTCTCCCATCTACTCTCACTTTTACTCTCACTTCTACTCTTCCATCTACTCTCACCTCCTAACTCATACTCAGTATCACCTTTCCTCTTCGCCATTTGGTCTGGTCGGTACAGCAACGACCCGGGGTTTCTTGCAGGTCGGCGTTCGATCCCCAACGATGCAAGTGGGAGGACACCGTTCGTTCTTTCTTTCCTTCCCTCTTCCAATTCCAGATCCTTTTCATATATGTTCTAAATGCTATAATGTCTATTAAGGCTTAGCGCTTTCACCTTAAAATTACCTTACCTTTCTTCTCCTCTCCTTAACCCCTTTTATATAATTGTTTCTTCGCGTTCTCTTTCTCTCTTCTTCACCTCTTTTCTCCTTCATTCCTAATCAATGGCACTTTCCATTCGTATCCTGTTCTCTCTCTCTCTCTCTCTCTCTCTCTCTCTCTCTCTCTCTCTCTCTCTCTCTCTCTCTCTCTCTCTCTCTCTCTCTCTCTCTCTCTCTAGCATCTGTACTTAGCATCTATGTCATGCGTATGTAGCAGTTCATATTATGTCCACCAGTTCCTAACTCCCCACACAATTAGAAAAATGTATTATGGAATCAAACGACACGAATTATATTATATATAAATATATATATATATATATATATATATATATATATATATATATATATATATATATATATATATATATATATATATATATATATATATATATATATATGTATATATATATATATATATATATATATATATATATATATATATATATATATATATATATATATATATATATACATGCATTTTATACATTTACTGAAATATTACATGTATATGAATTAGAAACAAAATTTTAATAATAAAGTTAATTTTCTCCTTCCGCCCCCTCCCCCCCCCCCCACACACACAGACACTGGGACTGGTCGGTATAACTTCGATCTCCCATCTTGCAGGTCGGAGTTCGATTCCCGATGGTCAAAGTGGTTGGGCATCTTTCACCTGCTCATATCCTCATTTCCTTTCAATGTGTTATATAGTCATACACTCTTGGCATTTTTAATTCATAGTTTACTTCCATTTTCCCTTCAGGTACGATATGTGGGGGAAATAGGAATTATTTAATAATCCTTTAAGTGCATCTCAAAATAAATGCATCAATAAAATAAATAAAATGAATGCAAAATAATGTAATAATCCGTCAAATGCCTCTCAAAATGTAGTGACTATGATACACATTGCATTTACCTTTGCATAAGGGCATAACTGGCCGACCCCTCACAGTGTTCAAGAGAGAACTGGATAAGCACCTCCAAAGGATACCTGATCAACCAGGCTGTGACTCATACGTCAGGCTGCGAGCAGCAGCGTCCAACAGCCTGGTTGATCAGTCCGGCAACCTGGAGGCCTGGTCGACGACCGGGCCGCGGGGACGCTAAGCCCCGGAAGCACCTCAAGGTAACCTCAAGGTAAGGTACCTATATATGTCTGAATCACTGGCTTCTATTAACAAAATATTCGCTATTGTAAATATTTCTTTTGGTCTATTTTCTTTTGGTCATTTGGTCTCTTTAGTCCTGGTGATATTGATCAATTGTTTTTATTAGAATATTTGTTATCAATTAATTTGATCCCTCGGATCAAATTAGATTAAACTCTCGGCAGGGGGGGCCGGTCGGCCGAGCGGACAGCACGCTGGACTTGTGATCCTGTGGTCCTGGGTTCGATCCCAGGCGCCGGCGAAAAACAAAGGGCAGAGTTTCTTTCACCCTATGCCCCTGTTACCTAGCAGTAAAATAGGTACCTGGGTGTTAGTCAGCTGTCACGGGCTGCTTCCTGGAGGTGGAGGCCTGGTCGAGGACCGGGCCGCGGGGACACTAAAAAGCCCCGAAATCATCTCAAGATCTCAAGATAACCTCGGGGGGTCTGACAGCTGGGTGGACAGCGCTTCGGATTCGTTGTCCTGAGGTTCCGGGTTCGATCCCCGGTGGAGGCGGTGACAAATGGGCAAAATGTTTCTTTCACCCTGATTCCCCTGTTATCTAGCTGTAAATAGATACCTGGGAGTTAGCTGCTACGAGCTGCTTCCTGGGGGTGGAGGCCTGGTCGTGGACCGGGCCGCGGGGACACTTAGCCCCGAAATCATCTCAAGAAGATATCTCAAGATAACCTCACGCAATCAGTAATTGTCAGAGTAGTTGCTAAAATATTTCGTCTCCCATTTGGTACTTTGTGTTTGGCCTCTTGCTCTCTCCCCCTCCTAGCTTAATTACTTGACATTTAGTGAAGTTGCACTCTAATAGCCATTTGTTGGCCCATTCCCTCAGTTTATCTAGGTCATATTGGAGCCTATTTCTATCTTCCTCGGTCTTAATCCTCCTCATAATTTTCGCATCATCAGAAAACATTGAGAGGAACGAGTCTGGAAGATCGTGAACATATATCAGGAAGAGGAAAGTTCCAAAGACTGAACTATCGACATCTCGCCACTCTGAGTCCTCACCCCTCACAGTGACTCGCTGTCTTCTGTTATTTAGGTACTCCCTTATCCCCTGAAGTTTGACTGAACTTATTTATTCCCGGAGTGATAGAGTTCGAACTGAAGTCTGCAGTTCAACTGTTCAAAGTTATAGCAACGAACAGTACTAACACCTTAAGGTGGTATAGCCATTATTAACTGTCAAGCATGTAGATGAAACTTAGAATTAGCTGCCAATCGTAGGTAACGTCACACTCAGAGGATCTGACGATGGTTTCCTAGAGGGATGACAAGCTTTGTGAAATTGTATATGATTGGTTTTTAACTGGCTTAAAACGGTGGCCAGGACTGTGGCCAGATGGGACAGGAGACTTGGCCAGGGTTGTGGATGGGAGGGTATGAGAGGTGGCCAGGACGCTAGAGAACACATCAGAACAAGGCCCCTGAAGCAATAAAACTATACAGAACACCCCAGAACAAGGCCACTGAACAACATAACTAAGCAGAACACACCTGAACAAGGCCACTGAAGCAACATAGCCAAGTCAGGTCATGTTGGAGGGAGGGAGGAGTCGCCATGTGGTCTGGGACGGCCATGATGGGAGGAGACATCACACATCTTGATGAGCAGGAATATGAATGAGGATAAATATGTATACATATGTATACATATGCATGTGTATAAGTTTGTGTAAACGGGTCTGGGGTGTCACAGTGAATGCTTGCGTGCTTGTGTGTGTGTGGGGGGGGGGGATTTATGTGCGTTTGCTTATGCATGTGTATTTGTGTTTAATGTGTGTGTTTCAGCCTGTGCACGCGCGTGCGCATTTCAACTCTGAAGAACATAGCTCTCACGAGCTGTAGGCAAGTGTGAGGTTGGTTACTGAGAATGTAATGGAGCCAGATTCACGAAGCACTTACGCAAGTACTTACGAACGTGTACATCTTTCCTCAATCTTTGACGGCTTTCGATACATTTATTAAAGAGTTTATAAGCATGAAAACATGTCATTCAACTGTTGTTATTGTTATAAACAGCCTCCTGGTGCTTCGGAGCTCATTAACTGTTTAATAAATGTAAACAAACCCGCCAAAGTTTGAGAAAAGAGGTACAGGTTCGTAAGTGCTTGCGTAACTGCTTCGTGAATCTGGCTCCTGGCCTGTAAGTAAGTTCAGCAAATGTACCAACAGCTTGTTAAGCTTAACAGGAACACCGTAACGTGCTTGGTCGCCCTTAGGGGTAATAACCTGTTACGGACCCGGATCCAGCGTCCGAGCACGGAGCAGTGACGACCGCGCCATCTGTGAGTCAGCTCCCGAAACCCCCTCCAAATGGACGACGACACCTGGTGAGGACGAAGTGTACCGGCCACAAGGGCCAGTTTCCAGTCCTGTGCAGCTCACAACACCGCCGCTGCTGACCTCTGGCGAGGTGGTGCTCAGACGACAACGCCATCTATGGAGTGGATATGTCGGGCGTTTGTGTCTGAGCCTGTAAGTGAGGTGCTTTAGTGTGTACCTGTTATTGATGACGTGTCTGCTTACAGAGTCGACCTGGGACTGCTGTAAGGGAAGTTGAGGGAGTCTACCCAAGGCAGCCGTCCCCATACCAAGTGCTTTGCTGCAGCAGCTGTGAGTCGCCTCCCGGGAACACCGTGGTGTTACCCTGCCAGTGAAGTGGCAGTTGAAGGATTGTCGTACCCGGGACCGACTGGTGGAGACGATTGACCACTGGGGTATTGTAGACAGGAGAGTGATCTGTGGTATCACACGAGGCTCCTGACTAGGGCGCTACCCTAGTATCGCTCGTGGAGTGGCCTGAACAGCGTTGCTGATCCGGAACCTGCCAGCAGTCTGCTGGACTTGTGGTTGACGGCCTCCACGGCGGTGCCCCCAGTGGAACTGTGTTTTGGCTGGCCTGTGGCCGGGGTAGACTCAGCTTCTCGAAGGATTCGTCGAGAGGACACGAGAGCACCGGGAGTTTGGCACCGAGAGGGTCCAGAGTCTTTAGGAGAAGACGACCGTGTAAATAATTCCCCTGTGCAGTGTTAATACCCCTCCCCCTGAGTAACCTTTTATATATTATTTATTGGTGGCGGTGTTAATTAAAATATTAAGTTTTTGCCTTTCTTTCCCTTCCCCTTTTTGTTTACTTGCGTTACTGATCACATCCCTTGAAAGCCACTACTGGCTTGGGGCCGGATACCCTTCCTCTAACGACATCAGAGTAAGAACCCAGTTGCGACCCGAGAGGGCCGTAACATAACCCCCCGTGGAACCCACTACCTCAAGACTCCGCTCCAATATAGAAGCATCAAGAAATATGGACCAATAGGCTTTCTACAATCACTTCTTTTCAATACCCATTGTTTCATGTTCTGGCTTGTGTTGATGAAATTAATACCCTATTAAATACCACCTCACCCCATCCACCTCACTCAAATGTTGATATAAACAAAATCGGAGATGTGTAAGTTCTATTCAGTTGTGTATGTGTTAACTAAAGTCTTTGAAAATGTAATAAGTTTTACGAAACGCGCTCAAGTGTCGCGTCAGACTAGAAATAAAAATGAATTTTGGAGAATTGATTTTTGAATTACCTCCAACAGTGAAAAGAAATGTACGAAAGATTGAGAAAATTCGTGTTAGAATTATTAATCTTACTTTTTCGGTCATATTTAATAATATATATATATATATATATATATATATATATATATATATATATATATATATATATATATATATATATATATATATATATATATATATATATATATATATATATATATATATATATATATCACTCACTGCAGTTCAAAATTGGATTACTGCAGTAAAATTGCATTGCTAATCATATATTCTTAGTTGCCTCATAATGTTAAGATGTATCTTTTAAGAGTTGTTTCAAAAAATTATAAATAAATAATTTGGAGTTACTTTTTAAATTTCAAGAAAAAATTATTTTTTGATTTGCTTTTGGATATCATGAAATGTCTCTGAATTGCTATTCATTTCATCAAGAAATATATTTTTGAACCGCATCAAAAGATCCCGAAATATTTAGTTTTGAGACACTCAAGACAGACACTCAACCGTGGACAAAGTTACCTTGAGAACGACCCCCAGAGCCCCTAATCCAAGCATCACTTCTGATAACTTCAAGACGATAGCCAAGGACATCTGGATAATGGGAACCCAGCCATATAGCAGCTCTCAACGACAGATTGATATCGACAACACATTGCAGAGATTTAAAGCTGCAGTAGCAGCTACTGTTGCAACAGTAGTGAGGGTTACACTACAGTAGAGGTGCGACTACACTACAAGAATGGTAACGGATACAATGCAACGGTGTTCGGGTTTGGAATGCAACGGTGTTCGGGTTTGGAATGCAACGGTGTTCGGGTTTGGAATGCAACGGTGTTCGGGTTTGGAATGCAACGGTGTTCGGGTTTGGAATGCAACGGTGTTCGGGTTTGGAATGCAACGGTGTTCGGGTTTGGAATGCAACGGTGTTCGGGTTTGGAATGCAACGGTGTTCGGGTTTGGAATGCAACGGTGTTCGGGTTTGGAATGCAACGGTGTTCGGGTTTGGAATGCAACGGTGTTCGGGTTTGGAATGCAACGGTGTTCGGGTTTGGAATGCAACGGTGTTCGGGTTTGGAATGCAACGGTGTTCGGGTTTGGAATGCAACGGTGTTCGGGTTTGGAATGCAACGGTGTTCGGGTTTGGAATGCAACAGTGTTCGGGTTTGGAATGCAACGGTGTTCGGGTTTGGAATGCAACAGTGTTCGGGTTTGGAATGCAACGGTGTTCGGGTTTGGAATGCAACGGTGTTCGGGTTTGGAATGCAACGGTGTTCGGGTTTGGAATGCAACGGTGTTCGGGTTTGCACTGCATCAGTGCTAGGGCTACTCTGCAAGAGCGATGCTTTATTTTGCTCCAGTAAAGTCCTTTATTCGTGCCACTTATGCAACAGTAGCATTATCAAGGAAAAGTAGGCATATATAAGGCAATAATAGATTTATCAAGCAACGGAAGGTTTAACATGCAGCTGCAGGTCTGTGATGCAACAGGGGGTTTATAAGGAAAAGGTTAGTTTATAATGCAACAGTAGGTTTATCATGCAACAATGGGGTAACGATGCACCATTAGGCCAACTATGCAACACGTTCAACAACCGTGGTAACATGTGTTATGTTCTGCTCAACTCTCAGGTTACCTCATAATTGTAATTATAATTGACTTCGTGACGTTCAGGAACGAAGGAGATTTGAGTGTGCAGGCCCATCCCACCCCCCCTCTTCCTTCTTTCTCATCCCTGTCCTTCACTTTCCCTCTTCAGTTCCTTCTCTCATTCCCTTCCCTTGAGCCCAACCACTTGGGCTGGACGGTTGAGCGACGGTCTCCCTTCATGCAGGTCGGCGTTCAATCCCCGACCGTCCACAAACGATTGGGCGCCATTCCTTCCCACCCGTCCCATCCCAAAATCTTTATCCTGACCCCTTCTAAGGGCTATATAGTCGTAATGGCCTGGTTTTTTCCCTGATAATCCCCCTCCCCTTCCTCCCTTCCCCTGGCTTCATCCCACAGACCATCAGGAATGGGGGGGGTCAATCCCACTCCCCCATCATCCCACTCCCCATCATCCCACTCCCCATCATCCCACTCCCCATCATCCCACTCCCCATCATCCCACTCCCCATCATCCCACTCCCCATCATCCCACTCCCCCATCATCCCACTCCCCATCATCCCACTCCCCATCATCCCACTCCCCATCATCCCACTCCCCATCATCCCACTCCCCATCATCCCACTCCCCCATCATCCCACTCCCCATCATCCCACTCCCCATCATCCCACTCCCCATCATCCCACTCCCCATCATCCCACTCCCCATCATCCCACTCCCCCATCATCCCCCTCCCCATCATCCCACTCCCCCATCATCCCAAAATCTCAAGCCTGGCTGAGGACCCTCTTTACGTAACAATATTATTTATTTTATGAGTCCACAAATTTATCTGCGGTTGTGTTATGAACTCCTCTTCTGCGTAAGCGAGAAAGAGGTGAAAATAGCGAGACAGTCTATCAGGATTGCAACGTCTTGCAAGATGCACTGGTGGAAACTGCAACCATTTTCAGGGGGGGGGGGAGAGGAGGGGAGGGGCAGGAGGGGGATTTAACACTATATTTCTCGGTATCGGAGACCGCTTTATCAGTAAAAAAAAATAAAGTGTTATTCTATCAGAAAAAATAGTCTGGCTAAAATCCGTGATATATTCAAAATACCACACATTTGCATGTTGAAATAAACATTAAGATGAAGCCTTATTCTTGCTCTTCCACCCATCGGAGCTACTCAGCCTTATATTCTCTGCGTCTCCTGACAGTCAAACACAGCAGAGAGCTATGCCACACAGCCTTATATTCCTAGCCTTCCCTGACAGCCAAATACAGGAGAGAGCTATGCCACACAGCCTTAAATTCCCAGCCTTCCCTGACAGCCAAATACAGGAGAGAGCTATGCCACACAGCCTTAAATTCCCAGCCTTCCCTGACAGCCAAATACAGGAGAGAGCTATGCCACACAGCCTTAAATTCCCAGCCTTCCCTGACAGCCAAATACAGGAGAGAGCTATGCCACACAGCCTTATATCCCTAGCCTCTCCTGACAGTCAACCACAGGAGAGAGCTATGCCACACAGCCTTATATTCCCAGCCTCTCCTAACAGCCAAACACAGAAGAGAGCTATGCCACACAGCCTTATATCCCTAGCCTCTCCTGACAGACAACCACAGGAGAGAGCTATGCCACACAGCCTTATATCCCTAGCCTCTCCTGACAGACAACCACAGGAGAGAGCTATGCCACACAGCCTTATATCCCTAGCCTCTCCTGACAGCCAAACACAGGAGAGAGCTATGCCACACAGCCTTATATCCCTAACCTCCCCTGACAGCCAAACACAGGAGAGAGCTATGCCACACAGCCTTATATTCCTAGCCTCTCCTAACAGCCAAACACAGGAGAGAGCTATGCCACACAGCCTTATATTCCCAGCCTCTCCAAACAGCCAAACACAGGAGGCGTGTGAAACCTTGCAACGAGGCGGCTTGGTTGTTATGCAAACCTCGTCCCCACATCCACTACAAGTGTTCGTACATGCATTAGACCCTGGCGCTGGAACATAGGTCGTGTTGTTGTAGTCGAGAGTCTCGGTGTTGCATTGTAATCAGAGTGTGTGCTGCAGCAGCAGCAGCAAGGGCCCGTAATCTGTACACAGTTGCAAGGGAGACAATCTTTTGTGTTGCAATATGGTCCACTATCTATACTCGCGGTAAGGCTAACAATACGCACTATGGCAAGGCGAACAATCTATACTGTGGTCAGAGGAACATTCTATACTGTGGTCAGAGGACCATTCTATACTGTGGTCAGAGGAACATTCTATACTGTGGTCAGAGGACCATTCTATACTGTGGTCAGAGGACCATTCTATACTGTGGTCAGAGGAACATTCTATACTGTGGTCAGAGGACCATTCTATACTGTGGTCAGAGGAACATTCTATACTGTGGTCAGAGGAACAATCTATACTGTGGTCAGAGGAACATTCTATACTGTGGTCAGAGGAACATTCTATACTGTGGTCAGAGGAACATTCTATACTGTGGTCAGAGGACCATTCTATACTGTGGTCAGAGGAACATTCTATACTGTGGTCAGAGGAACAATCTATACTGTGGTCAGAGGACCATTCTATACTGTGGTCAGAGGAACATTCTATACTGTGGTCAGAGGAACATTCTATATTGTGGTCAGAGGAACATTCTATACTGTGGTCAGAGGAACAATCAGCATACTGAATTAAGGTTAACAGTTGATACCTTGCTTAGGCCAACAATCTCTATAATCAGATAAGGCCAACAATCTCTATAATACGACAAAGTCAACAATCTATGGTAATCAGTATGCTGAGGAGAGCTCAACTATCTGTAAACTGCGGTATGGCCGATAACCTATATATCAAAGTCGATAATCCTGATATCACCTTCATGGCATATTTGGCAAACATTGGCTATCTTCGGACTAGGCTGAAAGACTCAGCCTATCCCGGATCACAAACTTCAAACAATCAACATTTTCGCACTAACGTCCATCAGTTGAGATCAATGAGGTATTGACTGATAACTTTACAAAAGACTTTGCACTTCATTACTTCATAAACTGCTAACATGGTCAAAAGATGGGACCTGTGTGCTCACTTGATATACCTTTTATGAGTAAAAGTAAAAATATATGCAAGAAGTTAATACAAAAAAGGTACTTTTATGGTTGAGATAAAGAGGATGAGACTATGCTGGATAACACTTTTGTGTCTCGCTCATGAAGGTATGTGTGGATACAGAAGTTTTGTAACCGAGTATGTTGTGGAGGAGAACCTTGTCCTCCACCAACATGGGATACACTCAGCATGTTGTGGAGGAGAACCTTGTCCTCCACCAACATGGGATACACTCAGCATGTTGTGGAGGAGAACCTTGTCCTCCACCAACATGGGATACACTCAGCATGTTGTGGAGGAGAACCTTGTCCTCCACCAACATGGGATACACCCAGCATGTTGTGGAGGAGAACCTTGTCCTCCACCAACATGGGATACACCCAGCATGTTGTAGGAGAACCTTGTCCTCCACCAACATGGAATACACCCAGCATGCTGGAGGAGAACCTTGTCCTCCACCAACATGGAATACACCCAGCATGCTGGAGGAGAACCTTGTCCTCCACAAACATGGGATACACCCAGCATGCTGGAGGAGAACCTTGTCCTCCACCAACATGGAATACACCCAGCATGCTGGAGGAGACCATTGTCCTCCACCAACATGGAGACACACCCAGCATGTTGGAGGAGAACCTTGTCCTCCAGCAACATGGGATAGACTCAGCATGTTGTGGAGGAGAACCTTGTCCTCCACCAACATGGGATACACTCAGCATGTTGTGGAGGAGAACCTTGTCCTCCACCAACATGGGATACACTCAGCATGTTGTGGAGGAGAACCTTGTCCTCCACCAACATGGGATACACCCAGCATACTGGAGAAGAACCTTGTCCTCCACCAACATGGGATAGACTCAGCATGTTGTAGGAGACCATTGTCCTCCACCAACATGGAGATACACCCAGCATGTTGTGGAGGAGAACCTTGTCCTCCACCAACATGGGATACACCCAGCATGTTGTAGGAGACCATTGTCCTCCACCAACATGGAATACACCCAGCATGTTGTAGGAGACCATTGTCCTCCACCAACATGGAATACACCCAGCATGCTGGAGGAGAACCTTGTCCTCCACCAACATGGAATACACCCAGCATGTTGGAGGAGAACCTTGTCCTCCACCAACATGGAATACACCCAGCATGTTGGAGGAGAACCTTGTCCTCCACCAACATGGAATACGCCCAGCATGCTGGAGGAGAACCTTGTCCTCCACCAACATGGAGATACACCCAGCATGCTGGAGGAGACCATTGTCCTCCAGCAACATGGAGATACACCCAGCATGTTGGAGGAGAACCTTGTCCTCCAGCAACATGGAGATACACCCAGCATGTTGGAGGAGAACCTTGTCCTCCAGCAACATGGAGATACACCATTGGTCTTGATTAACTGTCGAGTATTTAGCACTCGGGCCCATTGCCCTGTACGACTGATTTACTGCACCAGTTCACCCAAAGACTTAGTCCCAACTTTCAGTGCAAATCTGGGCGTGAATACGAGTACTGGCACCGTAGACCTGCTGCTGGGTGGTCAGTTCCCACACCTGCCCTCAGGCCAGGCTCGTTAAAGCAGCGGCTGAAACCCCCCCACCTCCCCAAGACGCATTCATCAATTTTTACGTATTGTGGATTAAAATTGTTTATTCACATATTAATATTATTATAAATTAAAATTTAATGTATAGTAATGGTGTAGGTTAGGTTTGGTGTTTAGGTTCTGTTGACGAATATTTGTGTTCGTAAAACTTGCGTGAAGCTTTTGCACACTTGGGATTCAAACGGAGGACGTTAATTGAGCTTATGAGAGCATAGTACATACGTCATCAATGGTGAGTAGTGTGTAAACCGGTTTTTCTTCATAAACAGGGGGTTTGGTGGCTGGATTAACGAGCATTTGGTCTTGGTTGATGAGGACGGGCTGTTGTTGATGAGGACGGGCTGTTGTTGATGAGGCGGGCTGTTGTTGATGAGGACGGGCTGTTGTTGATGAGGACGGGCTGTTGTTGATGAGGACGGGCTGTTGTTGATGAGGACGGGCTGTTGTTGATGAGGCGGGCTGTTGTTGATGAGGCGGGCTGTTGTTGATGAGGCGGGCTGTTGTTGATGAGGCGGGCTGTTGTTGATGAGGCGGGCTGTTGTTGATGAGGCGGGCTGTTGTTGATGAGGACCGGCTGTTGTTGATGAGGACGGGCTGTTGTTGATGAGGACGGGCTGTTGTTGATGAGGCGGGCTGTTGTTGATGAGGCGGGCTGTTGTTGATGAGGCGGGCTGTTGTTGATGAGGCGGGCTGTTGTTGATGAGGCGGGGTGTTGTTGATGAGGACGGGCTGTTGTTGATGAGGCGGGCTGTTGTTGATGAGGACGGGCTGTTGTTGATGAGGCGGGCTGTTGTTGATGAGGACGGGCTGTTGTTGATGAGGCGGGCTGTTGTTGATGAGGTGATTAAACACCTAACCTAACCTTTGCACAAGAATAACTATACATTGAATTGTATTGTATAATACTGTTAATTTATATATATAAGACCAAACCTATTTTTATTACAGTGTTAAAATTGATGAAGGCGTCAGGGAAAGACGTCCGCCGCTTTAACGATCCTGGCCTCCAAAATCTCAATAAAGGTATTATGCTCCTAATTTCAAACACTTAAATAAAGTGATGACACGCTGTGAAACTCTCCTCCTCTGTCTCAATTATATTTGAGAAGAAACTGAATAGCTTTAACTGAAAATTAATACGTATAGTAATGACCAAATTAAATATTTTGCCCAATCCAAAGAAGCCGTGTTTATGTGATAAGTGATTGGGAAGGAGGAAGGTCCAATCAGGCACCGCGAGGAAGCACCAGTAAAGCTGTGAATAAATGGCTTTATTAGCTGCGTTATGCTTTTATCAGGATAAAACACTTTATTATTATTATTTTTTTTCAACCACAGACGTGGCCACACATTTACAATGCTAACCAGCATATATGCATTTTCTACCACAGACGTGGCCACACATTTACAATGCTAACCAGCATATATGCATTTTCTACCACAGACGTGGCCACACATTTACAATGCTAACCAGCATATATGCATTTTCTACCACAGACGTGGCCACACATTTACAATGCTAACCAGCATATATGCATTTTTCTTCTGTCCTCCATGGACTGGATTAGAGATCTGTTAAAAATATAATGCAGTGATTTATTGAACAATCAACCACAGAAGGTGATTGTAGTGCTTTTAAAATGCTAAATGATAGAGTACTATAAGGCTTAATGACTATATCACACCTGATAGGAGCACAAGGACAGATAAGAGCTATAAAAACACGAACGTGGCTCGAACTATAAAGCTATGTTTTATAGCTTTAACACGAAAGCTATGTTTTATCCCGTGGCCCGGATAGAACATAGCTTTCACGAACCCACCTGAACAGTTATAGGTTACAGTCATATCAGTGGGGGAACCGAGTAAGCCAGAGGACTCAAGCAGAAAACGGGACAGTACCTCACTTTCATGAGCCGATTTCGTTTCAAATTACGTCAATTTTTGGCCATAGCGCGCATACGAGCGAGAAGCGCCTTTATTTTGAAGAGGACAGGTTGTGTGACTAGTACAAAGGATAACGAGGACCGCTATACACTACCCGGTATAGATAACGACGCCACTACTGGGTAAACCACTCCCTCCTGCTATACCACGGTTTACCACCCCATGACTTACTAACAACGGACCATTCCCCAGCTCGTGAAAGTGGAGATAAGGAGTTTACAGAGCTGGTTAAGGTGAGTGCTTCTCTGTAGGCGTTGGTAATGCCCACTGGCGCCACCTGCATGTTTGTACCACCTTAGGGCAAGTTGCAGGTTTGTACCATCTTAGGGCAAGTTGCAGGTTTGTACCATCCTAAGGAAGCTGTATATTTGTAACAATCTAGGACAGCTACATGGGTTGTACCTCCGTGGTGAGCTGCATGAGTTGTACCATTCTTGAGGAGCTTCATTGGTTGTTCCATCCCCAAGGAGCTGCATTAGTTGTTCCATCCCCAAGGAGCTGCATTGGTTGTTCCATCCCCCAAGGAGCTGCATTGGTTGTACCATTCATGGGATATGCATGGTTTGTACCATACTTGCTAAGAAGAACGGATTGTACCATTCTTGGTGGGATTCATGGGAAATACCATCAATAAGGACCTACATGAGTTAACATCTAAAGGGAACAGCAAGGGTTGTTAGTATCTGCAAGCATTGTACCATACTGAGGTTGCTGCAAGCATTGTACCATACTGAGGTTGCTGCAAGCATTGTACCATACTGAGGTAGCTGCAAGCATTGTACCATACTGAGGTTGCTGCAAGCATTGTACCATACTGAGGTTGCTGCAAGCATTGTACCATACTGAGGTGGCTGCAAGCATTGTACCATACTGAGGTAGCTGCAAGCATTGTACCATACTGAGGTAGCTGCAAGCATTGTACCATACTGAGGTAGCTGCATGGATTGTACCATACTGAGGTAGCTGCAAGCATTGTACCATACTGAGGTAGCTGCAAGCATTGTACCATACTGAGGTAGCTGCAAGCATTGTACCATACTGAGGTAGCTGCAAGTATTGTACCATACTGAGGTTGCTGCAAGCATTGTACCATACTGAGGTAGCTGCAAGCATTGTACCATACTGAGGTTGCTGCAAGCATTGTACCATACTGAGGTGGCTGCAAGCATTGTACCATACTGAGGTAGCTGCAAGCATTGTACCATATTGAGGTAGCTGCAAGCATTGTACCATACTGAGGTAGCTGCAAGCATTGTACCATACTGAGGTAGCTGCAAGCATTGTACCATACTGAGGTAGCTGCAAGCATTGTACCATACTGAGGTAGCTGCAAGCATTGTACCATACTGAGGTAGCTGCAAGCATTGTACCATACTGAGGTAGCTGCAAGCATTGTACCATACTGAGGTAGCTGCAAGCATTGTACCATACTGAGGTTGCTGCAAGCATTGTACCATACTGAGGTGGCTGCAAGCATTGTACCATACTGAGGTAGCTGCAAGCATTGTACCATACTGAGGTTGCTGCAAGTATTGTACCATACTGAGGTGGCTGCAAGCATTGTACCATACTGAGGTAGCTGCAAGCATTGTACCATACTGAGGTTGCTGCATTGATTGTACCGTTATATGTTACATAAATGTTAACTGTAAGGTGATGTCTGGTATGCTGGCAAGATGATCAATGATTTCCTTTGCAAAAATGTTGATTTGCAATAGTTTTCCTGTTCACTCTAATGTGTAGACAATATTTACTCACAATCACACATACATGTTCAACCACTATTCAAAGGTGAGTCCCAAGAGCTGAATCTCCACCAAACCTTAAAACAGGACATAAACACCTAACCTAACCTAACCTAACCTAACCTAACCTAAACGAACCTAACCTAACCTAAACGAACCTAACCTAACCTAACCTATACTAACCTAACCTAAACGAACCTAACCTAACCTAACCTAACCTAACCTAACCTAAACTAACCTAACCTAAACTAACCTAACCTAACCTAAACTAACCTAACCTAACCTAACCTAACCTAAACGAACCTAACCTAACCTAACCTAACCTAACCTAACCTAACCTAACCTAACCTAACCTAACCTAACCTAACCTAACCTAAACTAACCTAACCTAAACGAACCTAACCTAACCTAACCTAACCTAACCTAACCTAACCTAACCTAACCTAAACTAACCTAACCTAAACGAACCTAACCTAACCTAACCTAACCTAACCTATACTAACCTAACCTAAACGAACCTAACCTAACCTAAACTAACCTAACCTAACCTAACCTAACCTAACCTAACCTAAACTAACCTAACCTAAAAGAACCTAACCTAACCTAACCTAACCTAACCTAACCTAACCCACTCCAAACCATACATATAACTTTAATATACAATAACATTTATTTATATATGAAAACTAACCTATTATTACCAGGCCTTTCCTTAAAATGGATGATCGTGGCTTTGGTGTGGAGAATGGCCGCCGCTTTAATGAACCTAGCCCGAGGACAGGCTGAAATACTTCACCAAATAATTGCCAAAGTGATCTACATATCTAAACCTCACCAAAAGGTGCAGCGGTGACGACTATGGCCTCAGGACGGTCTAAAAAGCCTAAAGAAGCCTAGCCTAAAGCCTAAAAAAGGCCTAAATAACCTAAATAATAAATAATAAAAGCCTAAATAATAAATCATAGCCTAAAAAAGGGTTGGGGACAGGTGGAGGATAGACGAGGACAGTCTGAGGACGTTATGTTTACCTCGTACGCATTTCTGAACCTTCTCTTAGAACCTTTCGAACCTTCTGACTCTTTAGGTAAAGTCCCTATCTCCTATTTCTTTTCCACCTTGCTGTGTCTCCTCCATTTCCTGGCCTCCTCCTTGAACCTCATTTTCGTTACACCTTTCTCTTTCCCACTTCTTTACTCCTTCTTTTTATTATCTCTGTACCTCCTTGAAGCGCTACTTTGTCGTCTGTATTCATCGTCTTCAGTGTTTAGAATGTGATGAACCTCTTCAGGTGTTCAGAGGGTAGAATGTGTTCACTCTCAGGTGTTCAGAGGGTAGAATGTGTTCACTCTCAGGTGTTCAGAGGGTAGAATGTGTTCACTCTCAGGTGTTCTGAGGGGTAGAATGTGTTCATTCTCAGGTGTTCAGAGGGTAGAATGTGTTCACTCTCAGGTGTTCAGAAGGTAGAATGTGTTCACTCTCAGATGTTCAGAGGGTAGAATGTGTTCACTCTCAGGTGTTCAGAGGGTAGAATGTGTTCACTCTCAGGTGTTCAGAGGATAGAATGTGTTCACTCTCAGGTGTTCTGAGGGGTAGAATGTGTTCACTCTCAGGTGTTCAGAGGGTAGAATGTGATGACTCTAAGATGTTCAGAGGGTAGAATGTGTTCACTCGCAGGTGTTCAGAGGGTAGAATGTGATCACTCTCAGGTGTTCAGAGGGTAGAATGTGATGACTCTAAGATGTTCACAGGGTAGAATGTGTTCACTCTCAGGTGTTCAGAGGGTAGAATGTGATCACTCTCAGGTGTTCAGAGGGTAGAATGTGATGACTCTCAGGTGTTCAGAGGATAGAATGTGTTCACTCTCAGGTGTTCTGAGGGGTAGAATGTGTTCACTCTCAGGTGTTCAGAGGGTAGAATGTGATGACTCTAAGATGTTCAGAGGGTAGAATGTGTTCACTCTCAGGTGTTCAGAGGGTAGAATGTGATCACTCTCAGGTGTTCAGAGGGTAGAATGTGATGACTCTCAGGTGTTCAGAGGGTAGATGTGTTCACTCTCAGGTGTTCAGTGGGTAGAATCTGTTCACTCTCAGATGTTCAGTGGGTAGAATGTGTTCACTCTCAGGTGTTCAGAGGGTAGAATGTGTTCACTCTCAGGTGTTCAGAGGGTAGAATCTGTTCACTCTCAGATGTTCAGTGGGTAGAATGTGTTCACTCTCAGGTGTTCAGAGGGTAGAATGTGTTCACTCTCAGGTGTTCAGAGGGTAGAATCTGTTCACTCTCAGATGTTCAGTGGGTAGAATGTGTTCACTCTCAGGTGTTCAGCGGGTAGAATGTGTTCACTCTCAGGTGTTCAGAGGGTAGAATGTGTTCACTCTCAGGTGTTCAGAGGGTAGAATATGATCACTCTCAGGTGTTCAGCGGGTAGAATGTGTTCACTCTCAGGTGTTCAGAGGGTAGAATCTGTTCACTCTCAGGTGTTCAGAGGGTAGAATGTGATGACTATCAGGTGTTCAGAAGGTAGATGTGTTCACTCTCAGGTGTTCAAAGGGTAGAATGTGTTCACTCTCAGGTGTTCAGAGGGTAGAATGTGATGACTATCAGGTGTTCAGAAGGTAGATGTGTTCACTCTCAGGTGTTCAAAGGGTAGAATATGTTCACTCTCAGATGTTTTACGTTAATAACGGTGTGGGGGGGGAGAGAGAGCAGGTGTTGGATCAACCAATCAGGCAACGTGGGCCAACAACGTTCAAGCAACGTTTCAACAACGAATAATATAGAGTCGTTGATTCATGACTTCATCAATGTCGATTGAACAGCTTTATCCCAGGTGCCTTTTTGTAAAATTTTGGTGAGAAAAAAGGGATAAATAGGTTATATTTGTAGATCTTTCGATTTACAGCCAGAGAAAGCCTTTCTCCCTTTACTGAATTTATTATACTCTAAATTAATTTATTATACTCTAACAGAATTGGTTATACTCTACTGCTATATTGATTAGGTCCTATGAGTAAAAGCATCTGATGATATATATATATATATATATATATATATATATATATATATATATATATATATATATATATATATATATATATATATATATAACATTTTTATAAAGATCATTTAACATTCCCAACTGAACTCAAAAGCATACTTTTATGTCCCACAATCCAACTAACGTTCTACAATCGTCAGACAGCAAAACACACATGATTTCACTGAAACGAAACTGAAGCACCTTTTCTTTAGTCAAGCAGAAGACATAGGCAACTGGTTACCAAGTGATATAATTCCGGGTATTTCAGTGTATTCACTGAACATATGTTTTTGACAACTGGCTGTCTTCAAATCAACGACTCGTCTTCCTTGGTCTGATAGTTTGTTTCTCTTTACCTGTTTTCTAAAATACACACACATAGAACATCTATCAGGAACACGTATATGGAGGCCTTTAGATCACTGTACTCCACCTACGTGAGACTAGTCTTCGAGTATGCTGCCCCATCGTGGAGACCCCCACCTAAAGTAACACACCAGGAACCTAGAAAAGGTTCAGAAGTTTGCGACGAGGCTCGTCTCAGACTTATGAAGATGGGGGTATGAAGAGAGACTGAAGGAACTAAACCTGACGACGCTAAAAGAAAGGAGGGAGAGGGGAGACATTGTAGAGACGTATAAATTACTTAGGGGGGGGGATTGGAAATACTTAGTAGATTGACAGTGTAGAAATAGAGGAAATGTTCACAATGAATTCTGATTGAATTCAGGGGTATGAGTTTAAGCAAGATAATCAAGATAATAAAGATAAGCATTAAGCAAGATAATGTTATAAAGTTTTCATTAAGCGTAAGAGTACTGGGAAATGAAATGAACTAAAAAAGCAGGTTGAGGAAGCAAACTTCATTCATAATTTTAAAAGTAGATATGACAGAGAAATATGCCAGCTTTAGACAACGAGCGGCTAGAAAGGCGGGGTCTAAGAGCTAATGGTCGATCCTGCAGGCACAAATAGGTGAGTTAACACACACACTTAAACACGGAGGCTGACTCCATACACAGTTTCAAGTGAAGATATGAACAGATATGTACAGGTGAGTACATAACCTGTACATATCTTCAAGTGAAGATATGTACAGGTTCCTGAGCCCAGTAATCTCAGGAACCTGTACACCTGTTGATTGACGGTTGAGAGGCGGGACCAAAGAGCCAGAGCTCAACTAGGTGAGTACAACTAGGTGAGCACGGGTTGTCTTCAGTAGTAAACGAGTGGGCAATATTCATATGTGTATTTACACATGTAAACATGCTTTATGAATATGTATGAATACGTACGTGTATGTATATCGTAACAACCTGTCCTCTTAAAAAGAACGTCGCTTTTGGCCGTTTGCCCGTATGGCCGAATTTGGACGTAATTTGAAAATGAAAAAAAAAAATGGAAATAAATTTGGGATTTTTTTTTCAACAACAGTAAGTTAAGGGTCCTCTGATAGGTTAGGTGGGCAGGAAATTCTCATAAAGTTTCATAACGTTATGAAAAACGTTAATTTAAAGTGTCCTCTTCTAACCTCTGCGCGTACGCCGGACGACTCAAACAGAAAACGGAACAGAATGTCACTTTTGCGAGTCGATTTCATTTCAAATTACGTCCAAATTTGGCCATAGTGCCGCGCATACCAGCGAAAAGTGACGTTCTTTTTGAGAGGACGGGTTGCATATACAGCCCTGCTCCTGTGCCAGGTAAGGCTACTACGGGCTCACCATAGCCCGTGCTGCTTGGAACTTTTTGTTCCAAGCAGCTAAATCTAAAAAAAAAAAAAAACAGCAACATATACGCATACGTTTTCATAAGTAATAACATCAGTAAAGATATCAGGGCAAAACAGCATGTTCTTCCAAATAACAAGAACAAAACCTCTATATCTTGTAAATATATATTTACTCAGAAGATAGCACTCAACTGAATATTATAGACTATATAATATTATAGACTATAACTGAAATACAAACGAAAAGAGATTCGATTATACAAGGGCAATGGATATGCAAACTAAATTAGTCGAGATGAGAAATCATGAGAAGACGAGACAAATCACGATGAGCCAAGAGGAAGATTCGAACCTGTGCTCTAAGTAGTCTTAAACAAACGCCTTGAACCACTCCACCACGACATGATCATTGACACACCACGTTGATATGATTGCGCATGAGCAGATACCTAACTGTATGCAAATTATACTGGAAGGTATGACATGACATGACTATCATATGACACAAGGTGCAGGACAGAGGGTAAATCTAGCAAAGGCAATCGCGAGGTTTAAGAGCGTCTCAGCTCTATGCATTGACAAAGGGAAGATGGGAGTCTGAATTTAGAGAGAGAGAGATGGATGGAAAGGGCGTAATTTAGAGAATTTATGCATGGGTGAAACGTAGATTGCATTTAGATGAAACTGGAAGGAGTAATTGAATGAGCATATGCATTGGCGAGCCTCAGGGTAAATGTCTATACATATGTATAGGGTTCTGGGAAGATTATCCCTTGAGGGAATAAGTGAATTTACAGCATAAAGGGATTCACTCAGGGCAAGTACCCTCCTCCACTATAAGCAAGAGGAAGGGGCATCCTAACATGAGCAGATCAAAGACTAACTTACAATTTGTATTAGAGGGAAATGTAAAAGAAACTAACATGTTACTGAGAGTAGAAAATAAAGTAATTCTTGATTTGTAACATCGCTAATGAGTTGCTTGTGACACAGTGATATTTGAGAGCTTCTAATGTTAACAATGAATTAGACCGTAGTTTATTTATGCCAATCACAGGACTTTGAAGTGGAAAAGTTATTCTGAGGACACATATTTAACATTTGAGCCCACGCTCGTGTCTCTGAGTCAGAAAGAAGCATAATAAGGAGGGGAGGAAACCATCAAGGGGAAAGCACATAGGCATTACGACTATGTAGCACTTGGAAGTCAGGATAAAGATTTGGGATGGGACGGAGGGAAGGAATGGTGCCCATATAGAACAATGACGTAAGGAATTAATATAATTTAACAGTCTAAGAGAACAGGAATGAATAAGAGAGAATAAAGAGTATGTGATCGATGAGCCTGGACGCAGTAATTAAAAATGGCAACTTAATGGCAACAGGAAACGTCAGCTTGATGGCAGCGGGACGCACTCATAGTGAAGATCAGCTTAACTTAGTCAGAAGGATGATAGTCAGCTTTAAGACAGCAAGAAGGTGCTCCAAGCGAAAGTCAGCGTCATAAGTATGGAACTGATCTGAGGTACGTCAACTTGATTGATTCTAAGTTCCATTCAAATGGGTCGGTTCCCAATCGCTGATCTCAGTACGAAATAAATCCTCATCCAAACACGCTCACATGTTAACCTCTCTCTCTCCTGTGCTTCTGTCCTCCTTCTTGTACATATATTTTCACTTCTTGAGGTTATCTTGAGATGATTTCGGGGCTTTTTTTAGTGTCCCCGCGGCCCGGTCCTCGACCAGGCCTCCACCCCCAGGAAGCAGCCCGTGACAGCTGACTAACACCCAGGTACCTATTTACTGCTAGGTAACAGGGGCATAGGGTGAAAGAAACTCTGCCCATTGTTTCTCTCCGGCGCCTGGGATCGAACCCAGGACCACAGGATCACAAGTCCAGCGTGCTGTCCGCTCGGCCGACCGGCTCCACTCGCCGTGGAGACAAGCAGAAAATAAGACACAAGGAGAAGGCAGTCGAGAGGAAAAACACCAATCTAAGAAGGACCGGAGTGCGACACTCAGACCCTCTTGGACACAACTTGGATTAGTCCTCCCTCGGACCTGACGGCCTCCACACGAAGCCAAAACAAAAGAAAACGCAAGAAAATGTTCCAATTTAGAAAGCAGAGCAAGAAACTGCAATTCCGAGAAGTCAATAGAAAGCACAAAGGGTCGTCCACAACAACAAAATGGAGACGAGTACAGATCCTGTTTAACTGGCCTGAGCACCCCCATGTTTACCTCTATATGTTTTACATGAGCACTTAGTGCTCATGTAAAGTTAGAGGTGAGGGAGCATATATTCTCCCGTCTCTAATTTTACCAGCTGGAAGGAAGCTCTTCCAACTCCCATTACTATCTCCACCACATGACATTACTCTTCCTCTTCCTTCTCTTCCTTCTCCTTCTCATCCACCCCTCCTGCTGCTCCTGCCTTCCTCCCTGTGACAAAAGGAGTAAATAACAAGCCCGCCCTCCAGGGCCTCTAGGTAGCAGCTAACCTTGCGTTGAGGGGCGACGAGGCGTGTGTCTCTTGGGGCCGGCTTCACACCTTCACTTTTAGCAAGAGTCTATTGGAGTCCTCCATACCGTGACTTGGGCCGTGGTGGTCTCTCTCTCTCTCTCTCTCTGTCTGTGTGTCTGTCTGTTTCTTTATCTCTCTCTCTCTCTGTCTCTCTCTGTCTCTCTCTCTCTCTCTCTCTCTCTCTCTCTCTCTCTCTCTCTCTCTCTCTCTCTCTCTCTCTCTCTCTCTCTCTCTCTCTCTCTCTCTCTCTCTCTCTCTCTCTCTCTCTCTCTCTCTCTCTCTCTCTCTCTCTGTCTGTCTCTGTCTCTGTCTCTGTCTGTCTCTGTCTCTCTCTGTCTGTCTCTGTCTGTCTGTCTGTCTCTCTCTCTCTCTCTCTCTCTCTCTCTCTCTCTCTCTCTCTCTCTCTCTCTCTCTCTCTCTCTCTCTCTCTCTCTCTCTCTCTCTCTCTCTCTCTCTCTCTCTCTCTCGCTCTCTCTCTCTCTCGCTCTCTCTCTCTCTCTCTCTCTCTCTCTCTCTCTCTCTCTCTCTCTCTCTCTCTCTCTCTCTCTCTCTCGTTCTCTCTCTCTCTCTCTCTCTCTCTCTCTCTCTCTCTCTCTCTCTCTCTCTCTCTCTCTCTCTCTCTCTCTCTCTCTCGCTCTCTCTCGCTCTCTCTCGCTCTCTCTCGCTCTCTGTCTGTCTGTCTGTCTGTCTGTCTGTCTGTCTGTCTGTCTGTCTGTCTGTCTGTCTGTCTGTCTGTCTGTCTGTCTCTGTCTGTCTGTCTGTCTCTCTCTCTCTTTCTCTCTCTCTTTGAATACAAATGCACTATTGTCACCATCACCACAATCACCAGCGCTGGTGTAACAATCACTACCACTAAATATTCCATCATTACCGTTCTGCTGTCACCGACACGGCACACAATCACTTAGGAAAGGACTGAACAGCACTATACACAAGATTGAACAGCATTAGACATAAGATTGAACAGCATTAGTCATAAGATTGAACAGCATTACTCATAAGATTGAACAGCATTACTCATAAGATTGAACAGCATTACTCATAAGATTGAACAGCATTAGACATATTGAACAGCACTAGACATGAGATTGAACAGCATAAAACATAAGACTGAACAACGTTAGACATAAGACTGAACAGCGTTAGACATAAGACTGAACAGCACCAGACATAAGATTGAACAACATAAAACATAAGACTGAACAGCATTGGACATAAGATTGAACAACACTATACACAAGTATTAATAGCAATAGACATTAGATTGAACAGCAATAGACATAAGTTTGAACAGCATTAGACATAAAATTGAACAGTATTATACACCGCAATAAATACCTTCAGACACAAATTGAGCACCATTATACACAGCGTTGAACAGCATTAAACACAGAGTTGAACAGCATTAAACACAGAGTTGAACAGCATTAAACACAGAGTTGAACAGCATTAAACACAGAGTTGAACAGCATTAAACACAGAGTTGAACAGCATTAAACACAGAGTTGAACAGCATTAAACACAGAGTTGAACAACATTAAACACAGAGTTGAACAGCATTAAACACAGAGTTGAACAGAGGATTGAACAGAACTTCACACGTGACTGTCATTAGGAGCAGGACTGAACAGTATTACACACAGGGGGGTCCGGGAGCGAAGTGGACAGTACGCAGCACACGTAATTCTGTGGCCCGGGTTCGATTCCCGGACCAAGTAGAAACAAATGGGCAAAGTTTCTTTCACCCTGATGCCTCTGTTACCTAACAGTAAATAGGTACCTGGGAGTTAGACAGCTGTTACGGGCTGCTTCCTGTGTGTGTGGAAAAAATATTAGTTAGTTAGTAGTTAGTACCAGTAGATTGACTGAGTGTAGTGTAGTATAGTGTAGCGTGATTGACTGAGAGTTGAGGCGGGCCGAAAGAGCAAAACTCAACCCCCCGCAAGCACAACTATTTGAATACAACTAGGTGAATACAAAGTACTGAACAGCATTACACACACAGTATTGAACATCATTACACACTGGATAGATGATCATTAGAAAAACAATTGAACAGCATTAGACACAGAATTCATCAATTTCAAACACAGCATTGAACACAGTTTGAGCGATAAATGAATTCTGATAATTTAAAATTGTTACGATATCTCCTAGAAAAGGTTTTTCAATTGAACGAAAGATTGACAGATGTAATTTAATGCTGATAAATTAAGGATTCTGAGCCTAGATAATGACGATAGACTTACCAGGTATCAGCTGGATATTGCGGACATTGGGCTCACCATAGCCCGTGCTACTCAAAACTTTTTGTTCTGAGTGGCTGAATCTAAGCCAACAACTTGCAGACATTGCAAAATCTCAAACAAAAGAGATACGGTTGCAAAAAAATTGTTTATATTTTAAACCAATAAATTAATGTTTGTTCAGAATAAAACATTATTGATCATAGATTATTATAGAGGCCTCGTAGCCTGGTGGATAGCGCGCAGGATTCGTAATTCTGTGGCGCGGGTTCGATTCCCGCACGAGGCAGAAACAAATGGGCAAAGTTTCTTTCACCCTGAATGCCCCTGTTACCTAGCAGTAAATAGGTACCTGGGAGTTAGTCAGCTGTCACGGGCTGCTTCCTGGGGGTGGAGGCCTGGTCGAGGACCGGGCCGCGGGGACACTAAAACCCCGAAATCATCTCAAGATAACCACACCAGATAACCATCATTTATTGCATAATAGCTAGAAATTTGATTTATCTTAGCCTTGTTAGGATTTAGACATGCCGAGCCTGACTTTTTTGCTAGTCGGAGTTCGATTCCCGATGTTTTAAGTGGTTTGGAAACTTGTAATTTACACTGTCCTCCTACACTAGTCCATACCCTATCCTGTCCTCGTATCCCATACCCTATCCTGTCCTCGTATCCCATACCCTATCCTGTCCACGTATCCCATGACCTATCCTGTCCTAGTATCCCATACCCTATCCTGTCCTCGTATCCCATACCCTATCCTGTCCTCGTATCCCATACCCTATCCTGTCCTCGTATCCCATACCCGATCCTGTCCTCGTATCCCATACCCTATCCTGTCCTCGTATCCCATACCCTATCCTGTCCTCGTATCCCATACCCTATCCTGTCCTCGTATCCCATACCCTATCCTGTCCTCGTATCCCATACCCTATCCTGTCCTCGTATCCCATACCCTATCCTGTCCTCGTATCCCATACCCAATCCTGTCCTCGTATCCCATACCCTATCCTGTCCTCGTATCCTTTACAGATGCTCAACGGTCATACTGGCTTAGCGCTTTCTCCTGATTATTAGTATGTATTCCAATCTCTATATGAAGCCTAATTTACAATCTCTAGAATGAAGCTCAATTTACAGTCTCTAGAATGAAGCTCAATTTACAGTCTCTAGAATGAAGCTCAATTTACAATCTCTAGAATGAAGGTTAATTTACAATCTCTAGAATGAAGCTCAATTTACAATCTCTAGAATGAAGCTCAATTTACAGTCTCTAGAATGAAGCTCAATTTACAATCTCTAGAATGAAGCTCAATTTACAATCTCTAGAATGAAGCTCAATTTACAGTCTCTAGAATGAAGCTCAATTTACAGTCTCTGGAATGAAGCTCAATTTACAATCTCTAGAATGAAGCTCAATTTACAGTCTCTAGAATGAAGCTCAATTTACAGTCTCTAGAATGAAGCTCAATTTACTATCTCTAGAATGAAGGTTAATTTACAATCTCTAGAATAAAGCTCAATTTACAATCTCTAGAATGAAGCTCAATTTACAATCTCTAGAATGAAGCTCAATTTACAATCTCTAGAATGAAGCTCAATTTACAATCTCTAGAATGAAGCTCAATTTACAGTCTCTAGAATGAAGCTCAATTTACAATCTCTAGAATGAAGCTCAATTTACAATCTGTAGAATGAAGCTCAATTTACAGTCTCTAGAATGAAGCTCAATTTACAATCTCTAGAATGAAGCTCAATTTACAATCTCTAGAATGAAGCTCAATTTACAGTCTCTAGAATGAAGCTCAATTTACAGTCTCTAGAATGAAGCTCAATTTACAATCTCTAGAATGAAGCTCAATTTACAGTCTCTAGAATGAAGCTCAATTTAGTCTCTAGAATGAAGCTCAATTTACAATCTCTAGAATGAAGCTCAATTTACAATCTCTAGAATGAAGCTCAATTTACAGTATCTAGAATGAAGCTCAATTTACAGTCTCTAGAATGAAGCTCAATTTACAGTCTCTAGAATGAAGCTCAATTTACAGTCTCTAGAATGAAGCTCAATTTACAGTCTCTAGAATGAAGCTCAATTTACAATCTCTAGAATGAAGCTCAATTTACAGTCTCTACAATGAAGCTCAATTTACAGTCTCTAGAATGAAGCTCAATTTACAGTCTCTAGAATGAAGCTCAATTTACAGTCTCTAGAATGAAGCTCAATTTACAGTCTCTAGAATGAAGCTCAATTTACAGTCTCTAGAATGAAGCTCAATTTACAGTCTCTAGAATAAAGGTTAATTTACAATCATTATGTAAAAAAAATATGAGTGTTAAGGGGGGGGGAACGACTGGTATATGCAGATGAATTTCATAAATTACAACAAGCATATTAATTGGGTGTTAAATATATTGACATAGAACATAGTAAAATTTATAGAAATTAGGCCACGTTTGTTATAGAAATGCCCTGAGTATATATATATATATATATATATATATATATATATATATATATATATATATATATATATATATATATATATATATATATATATATATATATATATATATATATATATACATATATATATATATATATATATATATATATATATATATATATATATATATATATATATATATATAGGATCGGTGAAAAAGTTGATTTCTCTTTGAAACACGATGTTAAAAAGCATAATAGGTTTGGTTAACTTGGGTTGTTTCAAGCTGGATTGTTTCAAGCTTAGGTTACATGGTTATATCTGTAATTGTGTTAGCTATTAACAGGAAAAGTTTGACGTGATTTTATAAGTATTCTGCCGTTTTCTCTGCTGATAACTAACGTTTCAAACTATATTCTAACATTTGAACCAAGCTGAAATGTTAGATTAACAAACTTAACACATAACACGTTAACCTGGGCAGGAGAACATCTAGAAGCAGGTAACGACTGCTTTCCTAAGCATCACGTTACAGAGCGAAGCAAGCTTAGACAATTATGAGGAGAGACCGCTAAGTCAGTATGAGGAACACTTGGGACGGATATGAGGACATGGAGTTGGGATATGAGGTGATAAAAATATAATGATAAGTATAACAGAATGTTGAAGGCATCAGTGAATTAACGAGAAAACCAACATAGAGAAGGAGGGAGGGGGGGGGGGCATAAGTAACCCCAAAACCACACTTCATCAGTGTAACAGCAGCAAACAGGTAAAACCATCATACAAGATTGCCTAATTGAGAATAATCTCCCACTCATTGATCTAAAATCCATATGTACCAAAATTATCAAAATCAAAACGAAACGTGTCATTGTATTAGACGAGTGACAGTTGGAAAGGCCGGGGTCCAGAAGCTGGAGCTCTGCCTGGCAAACTGCGTCAGGTAATGACAGACATAAAGTAGAAAAGTGTGATGCAGTGCTTCTAGCCCCTGCAACAACAGCAGGGAAGGCCAGGCAAACAAATACAGCTGGGAAGGCCTGGCAAACAAATACAGCAGGGAAGACCAGGCAAGCAAATACAGCAGGGAAGACCAGGCAAGCAAATACAACAGGGATGGCCAGGCAAGGAAATACAACAGGGATGGCCAGGCAAGGAAATACAGCAGGGAAGTCCAGGCAAGCAAATACAGCAGGGAAGGCCAACCAAACAAATACAGCAAGGAAGTCCAGCCAAGCAAATACAGCCGGGAAGGCCAACCAGCCAAGCAACAGCGCCAAAGGTTGCTTGCTACACCAACCTCAACTTGCGTTGCCTGAGCGTGCAGGCCACCTGGGACCTGTACACCCCTGCCCGGCTCTCACTCCCACTCCCAGGTAAATCATGCCAAGATCAATTCAATACAAATCGGTAAATATCTCAAACGATGTATATAGTGACTTTATAAAATATTACAATTCCTGTATCCAACTTGTCGCCACTGAGATCGGGTCTTATAATAAAATATTACTATTATTGTTACTATATTTTTTATTTTAAAGCCGCCCAATACGCTTGTGTGTGCGTGAGAGTCGAGTTTTTGTATGCAAATCGTAAACAAAATTTGTTACACCAATCCACACACTAGAAAATGAAGGTACGACAACGTTTCGGTCCGTCCTGGACCATTCTCAAGTCACAATCGACTTGAGAATGGTCCAGGACGGACCGAAATGTCGTCGTCCCTTCATTTTCTAGTGTGTGGTCTGGTCAACATACTTCAGCCACTTTATACTGACTCATCGCCTGCAAAATGTGTTAGATTTCCAATCTGTTTCTATTTCTTGTGTCGTATATTTTAACGAGAGAGCTTTGACGTTTTGATGGGGAGCCGGTCGGCCGAGCGGACAGCACACTGGACTTGTGATCCTGTGGTCCTGGGTTCGATCCCAGGCGCCGGAGAGAAACAATGGGCAGAGTTTCTTTCACCCCATGCCCCTGTTACCTAGCAGTAAAATAGGTACCTGGGTGTTAGTCAGCTGTCACGGGCTGCTTCCTGGGGGTGGAGGCCTGGTTGAAGACCGGGCCGTGGGGACACTAAAGCCCAAAAATCATCTTAAGATAACCTCTCAAGATAACGAGAGCACGTGGGGCCAGTGACTCACCTTCAGGGGTCCTGATGGACTTGTCTGATGCTGGGGCCGTGAAGCAGTCATCTTTAAGCTGGGGATACCAGGCACCGTGGCCACCTCTGAGCTGGGGATACCAGGCACCGTGGCCACCTCTGAGCTGGGGATACCAGGCACCGTGGCCACCTCTGAGCTGGGGATACCAGGCACCGTGGCCACCTCTGAGCTGGGGATACCAGGCACCGTGGCCACCTTTTAGCTGGGGATACCAGGCACCGGTGCCGCCTCTGAGCTGGGGATACTAGGCACCGTAGCCACCTCTGGGCTGGGGATACCAGACACCGTTGCCACCTCTGAGCTGGGGATACCACGTAACTCATCCTCCTTTAAGCTGGAAGTTACCAAAAACAAATACCAGGGCAAGCTGTCCCCTCCAAGCTGGGATGATAAAAGTTAAACAAGGTAAAAAAAACACGTAATTCGGCTCCCTCTTTAAGTTGACATGTCGAAAGTGGACAGCGGGAACATGTGTTCTCTGTGTGGACAAATATAGAGAGCATTGTGAGAACATGTGTTCTCTGTGTGGACAATATAGAGAGCATTGTGAGAACATGTGTTCTCTGTGTGGACAAATATAGAGAGCATTGTGAGAACATGTGTTCTCTGTGTGGACAAATATAGAGAGCATTGTGAGAACATGTGTTCTCTGTGTGGACAATATAGAGAGCATTGTGAGAACATGTGTTCTCTGTGTGGACAAATATAGAGAGCATTGTGAGAACATGTGTTCTCTGTGTGGACAAATATAGAGAGCATTGTGAGAACATGTGTTCTCTGTGTGGACAATATAGAGAGCATTGTGAGAACATGTGTTCTCTGTGTGGACAAATATAGAGAGCATTGTGAGAACATGTGTTCTCTGTGTGGACAAATATAGAGAGCATTATGAGAACATGTGTTCTCTGTGTGGCCAATATAGAGAGCATTGTGAGAACATGTGTTCTCTGTGTGGACAATATAGAGAGCATTGTGAGAACATGTGTTCTCTGTGTGGCCAATATAGAGAGCATTGTGAGAACATGTGTTCTCTGTGTGGACAAATATAGAGAGCATTGTGAGAACATGTGTTCTCTGCGTGGCCAATATAGAGAGCATTGTGAGAACATGTGTTCTCTGTGTGGACAAAATAGAGAGCATTGTGAGAACATGTGTTCTCTGTGTGGACAAATATAGAGAGCATTGTGAGAACATGTGTTCTCTGTGTGGACAATATAGAGAGCATTGTGAGAACATGTGTTCTCTGTGTGGACAATATAGAGAGCATTGTGAGAACATGTGTTCTCTGTGTGGACAAATATAGAGAGCATTGTGAGAACATGTGTTCTCTGTGTGGACAATATAGAGAGCATTGTGAGAACATGTGTTCTCTGTGTGGACAATATAGAGAGCATTGTAAGAACATGTGTTCTCTGTGTGGACAAATATAGAGAGCATTGTGAGAACATGTGTTCTCTGTGTGGACAATATAGAGAGCATTGTGAGAAGATGTGTTCTCTGTGTGGACAATATAGAGAACATTGTGAGAACATGTGTTCTCTGTGTGGACAAATATAGAGAGCATTGTGAGAACATGTGTTCTCTGTGTGGACAAATATAGAGAGCATTGTGAGAACATGTGTTCTCTGTGTGGACAAATATAGAGAGCATTGTGAGAACATGTGTTCTCTGTGTGGACAATATAGAGAACATTGTGAGAACATGTGTTCTCTGTGTGGACAAATATAGAGAACATTGTGAGAACATGTGTTCTCTGTGTGGACAAATATAGAGAGCATTGTGAGAACATGTGTTCTCTGTGTGGACAAATATAGAGAACATTGTGAGAACATGTGTTCTCTGTGTGGCCAATATAGAGAGCATCGTGAGCCCTTGCGTCTTTTAAGTGGGCTCAGATTTTGTTTCATACGAGTTCGAACAGCAGAAAACAGAAGCCATATTCGTTATCTTCCACTAGCAGTTCTCTAGAGGTAAGATGATAGCATGTGATGTCATTTTGATATCTAACTTTTGGTATTTCTCTCTTTTTAGGTATTTATCGTTACGCATATATCTTTAGGTATCTAAGATTGGGTATCTCTCCTCTGTTATCTCGGTCTTTAGGATCTTTCTTTTGGTATATCATGAGATATCTAGCGTTTGGGTCTCTGTCCTCTTTAGGTATATATATATCGTTAAATATCTCTCTCTAGGTATCTCTCTTTAGGCATCTCTCTTTCGGTATCTCTCTCTTTAGGCATATATTTTAAGATATCAAACGTTTGGTATCTCTCTTTAGGTATCTAACTTTTGGAATCTCTGTTTAAGTATTGGAATTAAGGTATCTATCCTAAAATATCGCCCTGTACCCCTCAGATACCAGCCATTAGGTATCTGCCCCTAAGCATCTGTTCTCAGATAATCTACTCTTAAGTATCTAGCTTTAGATATTTATCACTAAATATCTACCTATCGGTATCTTCCATTAGATATCTACATTTCGGTATAAACCTAAGGGTTAATTCGTTATTAATTATTACGTTAACATTGTAGTGTTTTAGTAAAATATAAGACATAATAATTTTGACGTAACTTGAATTAATGGAACATAGGACCTCAATAGTTTATATAGAATGAATAAGTTCGTACGCTTCAAGTGAGGTAAAACCATTTCATATTATACGCTTCTGGTGAGGCGACTTATATCCTACTTATATCCACTGTATATCCTACACACTGGATGTGAGGCCAGTGGGGTAGGATATGAGGACAAGGAGCTGAGGTATGAAGACAAGGAGCTGGGGTATGAGGACAAGGAGCTGGGATATGAGGACAAGGAGCTGGGATTTGAGGACAAGGAGCTGGGATATGAGGACAAGGAGATGGGATGTGAGGACAAAGAACTAGAATATGAGGACAAGGAGCTGGGATTTGAGGACAAGGAGCTGGGATATGAGGACAAGGAGCTGGGGTATGAGGACAAGGAGCTGAGGTATGAGGACAAGGAGCTGGGATATGAGGACAAGGAGCTGGGGTATGAGGACAAGGAGCTGGGGTATGAGGACAAGGAGCTGGGATATGAGGACAAGGAGCTGGTATATGAGGACAAGGAGCTGGGATATGAGGACAAGGAGATGGGATGTGAGGACAAGGAACTAGAATATGAGGACAAGGAGCTGGGATTTGAGGACAAGGAGCTGGAGTATGAGGACAAGGAGCTGAGGTATGAGGACAAGGAGCTGGGATATGAGGACAAGGAGCTGGGATATGAGGACAAGGAGCTGAGGTATGAGGACAAGGAGCTGGGATGTGAGGACAAGGAACTAGAATATGAGGACAAGGAGCTGGGGTATGAGGACAAGGAGCTGAGGTATGAGGACAAGGAGCTGGGGTATGAGGACAAGGAGCTGGGGTATGAGAACAAGGAGCTGGGGTATGAGAACAAGGAGCTGGGATATGAAGACAAGGTGCTGGGATGTGAGCACTGGTGTGAAGGAACTGTGTTCAACAGATCAATCAAACTGTTCAGAATGCAGTAAGCACAACGACTGTTCAACAATCTCGTCCCTATTACCTGTGTCGAGTAGTCTAAGCTGTGATTAATATTAATTGTAACAAACATACATATGTCAATGTTTTGGACCCAACCAGTTGGGCAGAACGGTAGAGCGATGGCCTCGCATGCGGGTCGGCGTTCGAACCCCGAAGGTTCCCGTTGTAGGACACCGATCCTTCCCTCAGTCCTATCCCAGTTCCAGGTCCTTTTATCCATCCCGAGATTCTATTGACGATGCTTGTCGATATGGAAGATTACTATGGAAGGTTGCTATGGAAGGTTGCTATGGAAGGTTGCTATGGAAGATTACTATGGAAGGTTGCTATGGAAGATTGCTATGGAAAGATGCTATGGAAGGTCGCTATGAAAGACTTCAAGGCTAAAAAACTTTCTAATAAATACAAATAAACCCGTCATCATTAAGAAATGATGTACATGTTTCGTAAGATGTGTGTGTATGTGTGTGTTGATGCTTGATGAACCCCCTGGTCGAGGTCCCCATGACTTAGCGAAGAAAAAGCAATAGAGACGCATTCAAGCAAATTTTGTTTACCGCCGTGTTCATTAGAGAGCATTACCAGCACGAAGCTTCGCCTCCCCCCCTATACACCTCCATCTACCTGTCCACAGTCGGTTATTACATCCTTAGCCCTGTCGAAGCCTCGAACGAGGCCCCATTGATCCTGGAAAATACGGGTTGGTCCCTGTGGAAGCTGGGTAAACTTGATGCTGAAATTAATATCTGTTTTATAATTCACGAAAATCACATTTAAAAAGAGCATTCTAGCTATGAAGGAGATAAAACACATATATTAAAAAAGTGAATAAAGATGAACAAACATCAAAAATAGAGTATCCCAGCTAAAAAAAAAAGATGTTAAAAATGTATCCCAGCTAAGAATACCTAACACCACACGTTAAAAATGTATCCCAGCTAAGAATACCTAACACCACACGTTAAAAATGTATCCCAGCTAAGAATACCTAACACCACACGTTAAAAATGTATCCCAGCTAAAAATACCTAACACCACACGTTAAAAATGTATCCCAGCTAAGAATACCTAACACCACACGTTAAAAATGTATCCCAGCTAAGAATAACTAACACCACATGTTAAAAATGTATCCCAGCTAAGAATAACTAACACCACATGTTAAAAATGTATCCCAGCTAAGAATAACTAACACCACACGTTAAAAATGTATCCCAGCTAAGAATACCTAACACCACATGTTAAAAATGTATCCCAGCTAAGAATACCTAACACCGTATGTTAAAAATGTATCCCAGCTAAGAATACCTAACACCGTATGTTAAAAATGTATCCCAGCTAAGAATAACTAACACCACATGTTAAAAAGGTATCCCAGCTAAGAATAACTAACACAACTAGTGTACAATGACATAAATATCCATATGACAAATGTGGTGTTTAATCATTTCTTCAGAGACCATTTCGCGAGCTTTAATATTTAAAAAAAATGTTTTTTAAGCATCTTAAGTCTCAGTTATGCTAATTTGTTTTAGAGTTTATTAGGCTGTTTGTCATCAAGTTCTAGGAAGTCTTTATTTTGTGTAGCAATGTGGGAGGGGAGAGCCGGCAGCGCCCGGGTCTCTCTCTCAATATTCCTCATTTCTTATCATTGTTTTCCTTATATCTTCCAATCCTGCCCTTCTCTCACCTCTTCTTCCCTCTCTTTCTCTCTCAAACCTGTCCATCTCTCCCTCCTTCGCTCTTATCAAACATCCCCTTTTCCACCTCCTCCTTCCGTCTCTTCCTATCTCTGTTTCTTTCTGTATCTGTCTCTGTGTCTGCCTCTTTCTCTGCGTCTGTCGGCCTGTCTGTGTTGTTCCGTCTTTCTGTCCCTCTTTGTGTCCTGTTTAACCCGATCTCCCTGAAGGCCTATTTCTGTCTGTTGCTGTATGCCTGACTTTCTGTCTCTGGCTCATTGATTCTGTTTCTGCCAGTCTCTGTCAGTTTGCTGACTCTCTCTTTACTTTATAACAATACTGTAATAAGTTTACCTCTGGCGTGCGTGGGGGTCACCCAGTAGGAGGAGCCTGCTGGTGGGAAATACTAACATGTATAATAGTTCCATTGGTTTTAAGAAAAGACCCGAGTCTTGAGAAAACCTTAGTAGCTGTGGGAGGATGGTCTGTTTTACACTACTACGGGCAATATATAATGATTATACATTTTCGAATAATTTTTCCGAGATCAGCGCATAGTGTTTTATATTACTATAAGTTATTTTTTATATAAGTAGCCAGGCATGACTGGTGAATGGTGGGTAGTGCCAAAATCTGTTGTGAGGATCAGTATGTAACTGTGGCACTCTGTTCCCTCTTGAATTCTGGCGACCCAAACTTGCCTATGTTCGTCCCGTACCCCAGAATAGTTTCCCTGTAAAAGTTGGGTGAGGCTACCCCATAGCGTCAGGCTTCCAATCTTGGACGAACAGACAGACAGACATTCTCTAATATAGATAAGTTTGTCTATCACGTGCCATTACTTTGTCTATCAAAGTGCATTGTTTTGTCTATCGTGCTGTTTTACTTTGTCATGCTATAATAATTTGTTTTGCTTAAAGTAGATGTATTTTCTTTATTATTTACTTTACAATTAGTAATATTTATATATTATCTCTGTGTAATGAGCATTATGATTTTAATTATAACGGCATTAAGTCTTAGGCATGTCAGAGGCTTTTTCTGTTCCCAATGCTTCATACACAGTACTTTTGAGATCAAGTTTGAATGGCCTCCAAGTTATAAATCACTATAAACTCTTTTACCTCTTAAGGATTCGAACCTGGGCAGCCAAGGATCACCCCATTTGGCTATCTAGTACTAACAACTGTATCTTCGATAAGTGGGTCCTGAAACCCACATGCTTCCACGTGGGTTTCATGACCTTCCATCATCCGGCAACACTCGTGGTGCATAGTAGGTACAGCTTTTCATTAAGTCCTTCAACATGATACAATACTTGTCACTTTCATCATCCCGCATACTCCTAGGAGCCTACCTTGTGTTTATACAAGCATATACATTATAGCATATACTAATATACACCTAGCAGCATACCTTGAGCTATACGATTATACAATTCGAAGCACAGAAATAGATCGACAAAGTTTCTTGCAAGTGATGCCTCTGTCCACCTAGCAGTAAATCGGTACCTGGGAGTTAGACAGCTGCTTCCTGGGGGGAAGGGGTGTTATATATGGAAATATATGGAATGGATATGATAGAGGACAATAAGTAGGGAGTAAGACCATTAGACAACCGATGCTTAGAAAGGCGGGGTCCAAGAGCTAACAACTCGATCCTGCAGGCACAAATAGTCAATACACCTTTCGATTATACGAGCATACACATTACTGCATGCATGTTGTTGTTACGGATATACAACATGTGATATACACATTAGTAATACGAACGCACCTCGTTATACCACGAGAATACACCATGTTGCATATCTTCAGTTAAGACAAACATACTCTTTGTAGCATATCTTCTGTCAATACACACTATGTGATACACTTTATCTTGATACAAACATCACATCATGTGGAATACATTATACATATTATTGATACAAACATACACCATGTGTTATACATATTGCTACGTTAAGCGAGGTACTGCGATTATACCTCACAAATTATACCATAACAAAAAAAACAAACATAAACGATTATAGCATAAACAAAAATTCTCATTCGAACTTCAATGTGAATACATGGAAAAAGAAGAACAGTCAAAACCAAGTTTAAAAACAAAAATTAAATTTAATGCAACAAGATAAAAGTTACTTTAACACCTGCAATAGAACTGTCTTTGTACACGGAATTTAAAAGTCAAAAAATGAAATAAAAGCATAAACACTAATTTCAACTCACTAACCAGGATATTGACAACCGCAAAATATATACAATTACAGTGCTAAGAGCTACGATACCTAGCACCACACAACTCTTGAGTGAGTTACAGTGGCGACTCTTGAGTGAGCTGCCATGGCGAGTAGCAAAGAGTTAGATGTTACCCAATTCGAGTACCTGAGTGACTCCTGCCGAACCTCACCTAGCCTGCCTCCTTGTAGGGCGGGTGCCGTAATGGCTAAACTATCCTGTCAATGGTTCAACATGGAGTCAGTTCGAGGGTTGGTGTATGAACGCCTCAAAACGTATGACGATCAATGTCATGTCACATATCATACAGTTTAATTCTACAACATATATACACATGAAACATTTATATGAAACTGCTAAGTGGATGTAGAGTTATCGATGACTGCTTGGGAGAAGCCAGAACCCGAATAATGAGAATTATTATGTGACAATATACATATTGTGTATACGAACATGTACCATGTGGTATATATATATATATATATATATATATATATATATATATATATATATATATATATATATATATATATATATATATATATATATATATATATATATACAAAATATCCTGACACGTTTTAACCATAATCTTTCATTAAACATTTTAAAACGTATTTACTCTGTTATATATTTTTGTTTAAGTTCCAGACTCGATAAAAGTCGATTAACACCCGAGAACGACCATTAACCTTAAAATGTTGTTATTGGCTTTTCTGAACAACGGAAAACAGTTAGGAAACCCGAACGATATATGTGTAGAAATATTACACGTTAAACAGTTATCGAGCAGATATTTCTCCTTTGGTATGCTGAAAGTGTTGTTCTTAAGACCTATGAACAACCCGGAAGGTTATTAAGTTTACTGTCCAACCAGCATGTATATATATATATATATATATATATATATATATATATATATATATATATATATATATATCAGTGTTTATTTTTTATAAAATAAAAAATTATATATTTCATAATTATATATAATTATATAAAATATTATATTTTTTATAATATTTTTCTCATTTTTTTCTTATGAAATGATAAAGCTATTCATTTCATTATGTATGAGATAACTTATTTTAAATTTTAGTTAAAACTAACGTAGATATATGAGCGAACCTAACCAACCCTACCTAACCTAACCTAACCTAACCTAACCTAACCAACCCTACCTAACCTAACCTAACCTAACCTAACCTAACCAACCCTACCTAACCTAACCTAACCTAACCTACCTTAACCTAACCTAAACTAACATAACTAAATACATAATTTATGTTCCTAATATAATATAATAATAATATTTAAAATAAACCAATAGGAAACAATTGATTGAAAGTAAAGAAAATCACTCATCCTATTAGGCAAATCGGGCCTTGCATAGTAGGCCGAGAAGGGCATTCTGGCTACTAGGTACGACATATATATATATATATATATATATATATATATATATATATATATATATATATATATATATATATATATATATATATATATATATATATATATATATATATATATATATATATATATAACGAGAAGTGAGGTATACCTTTTAGTGTATTTGTAGGTTTGATTTGGCTTGGTGTTGGCTGTTCATTGACCAACTAGCAAATATAATTAATCACTAGCATAGTTAAGGAACTAAGGGTACTCTCAGTGTATACAGTGTTCTCCTAGAAATGGGACACACACACACATCATGTGGCCAGGTATGCTAAACTGAGGGTCCTCTGAGGGCCACATGGGCCACATATGTGTTCTCATGAGGGCCACATTTGTGTTGTCATGAGGGCCACACGCCACAACTGAGGGTCTCCCGAGGGCCACATGGGCCACATTTATGTTGTCATGAGGGCCACACACCACAACAAATTGAAGTCATTTAATAAAAATTATTGCAGAATATTTGTATTACCTAAACTTAGAAACATACAATGTGCATACAAATAGTGTGCGCCTGGAGCCAGATTCATGAAAGGACTTACGCAAGCACTTACGAACCTGTACATCTTTTCTCTATCTTTGGCGGCTTTGTTTACAATTATTAAACAGTTAATGAGCTCCGAAGCACCAGGAGGCTGTTTATAACAGCAACAACAGTTGATTGGCAAGTTTTCACGCTTGTAAACTGTTTAATAAATGTAACCAAAGCCGTCAAAGATTGAGGAAAGATGGACAGGTTCGTAAGTATTTGCGTAAGTGCTTTCGTGAATCTGACCCCTGGCCTCATTCATGAATGTAAAGTAATAAAATAGTTTAACAAAAGAAAAACAACGAAATTTTAAACTGCAACATAGACTTCAGTGCAACAAATACATTGTACAAAAATTACAACAGTTCAAAATTAATTTTTTTTTACGACTATTCAATCATTTTTAGTGTTTTGTCCTGAGGCTTAACACCTTTTTTGTTAATGATAATTTTTGCTGTGTCTGGCTGAAATGTCTGTACAGTTCCAACCCGTTCTCGCACTTTCTTTTAGTCAATATTGACTTATTAAATAAGTGCATATGTGACATACTAATTCATAGTGAATATTTTAGTTTACCTTGAAACGCTTCATAGAAAACACCGACCTTACCTAACCTTCTTAGTATGTTAAGATAAGCATCTTATTGCTTCGTAATTACAATTATTACTTAACCTATACCTATAATAGGTTAAGTAATAATTGTAATAACTTAACCTATACCTATAATAGTAACCTTAACCTATACCTATAATACTTAACCTACCTATAATAGGTTAAGTAATAATTGTAATTACTTAACCTATACCTATAATAGGTTAAGTAATAATTGTAATTACGAAGCAATAAGATGCTTATCTTAGCATACTAAGAAGGTTAGGTAAGGTCGGTGTTTTCTATGAAGCATTTCAAGGTAAACTAAAATATTCACAATAAATTAGTATGTCACATATGCACGTATTTAATAAGTCACTATTGACTATACGAAAGTGCGAGAAGGTTGACAGTTCCCCCCTGTCATCATACATGACAAGTGTTGATCAGTCAGCCATGTTCTCTGAGAAAGTTTTGTTGATTTCATGAAGGAAAATAACTGTTCACACACACATAGGTAGAACCGAACATTGCCATAATCCTTGTGGTAAACTTTCCGAAGTTTTTAAACTTTTCAGGAAGGAAAACTTTGGTGCTTTTGAAATCTATTAAAAGGTGATATTTTAAGGGGTAAAAATTGCAATATTGGTAATTAAATGACCAAATTACAGTATCCTTTGTGCGGGCCGCAGGTGCGTTTGCAAAGGGAAGCATATTTGACATGCATGAGTGTTTGTTTGACATTTCTGACATGCCTATATATATATATATATATATATATATATATATATATATATATATATATATATATATATATATATATATATATATATATATATATAACTGAAAACTCACACCCCAGAAGTGACTCGAACCCATACTCCCAGGAGCCACGCAACTGGTATGTACAAGACGCCTTAATCCACTTGAGTATGGGTTCGAGTCACTTCTGGGTTGTGAGTTTTCAGTTGCATATTGTCCTGGGGACCATTCAGGCTTGTTCGCATATATATATATATATATATATATATATATATATATATATATATATATATATATATATATATATATATATATATATATATATATATAAATATATATATATATATATACTCCTTTGTCGATTCGCCAGTACCTCTACCTCGGCTTGTAAAGGGAAATAGGGCCAGTGACCTACGGTAGGTCTATAGGTCAAAGCACCTCTTTCATTTCCACATACGATTATTCTAACTAAATAAATTGAAAGCTAAGGAAGCGATAGCCTGTGTCTACGGAAATGGAGGAGGAAGAGTGAAGATGGCGGTGAATTTCTCTCCAACCACCAATTATGCTCTTCTCCGAGACAGGGCAGTACTAAATTTAGTGTATATAAGTGTATATAAGTCAGAAAGCATGATAGACCTCTGTGTATATATATCCCTGTGCTTGAGGTGCATATTCAACATTATTAAGACATATGTATAAATATTGTACATGGTTTTTAATGTATTTACGACTTTTGATGCATATTTTTATTTCATAAACTAATTTACTTATCTAAATATTATATATATATATATATATATATATATATATATATATATATATATATATATATATATATATATATATATATATATATATATATATATATGACAATGTCAGACCACGGAGGAAAATGAAACAGGAATTTCCTTATTCAACAAAAGGAAATTCCTGTTTCATTTTCCTCCGTGGTCTGACATTGTCACATTCTTAATCACGTGTTTATTTTCGTGATATACACACATAATAATATATATATATATATATATATATATATATATATATATATATATATATATATATATATATATATATATTCACTAAACACGAATGAATGAATATACAGCCTAATATTTCCTACCTCATGGCTGAGTGAACACGAATATTCACAGAAAACGGTGTATTCCCCGAATATTTCTCCCCCGCCTCAACAGTAGTGGAGGAGCGACTATGTGCTTCCTAAATATTAAATATAATTTGCACTGAAAGATGCACGCCTGTGCTAGGATTTAGGTCCAGCGCTCAGAGGCATCCGTGTTCTTTGTCCTTGTTTGCGTAACGTTCATTTTGCATGAAGACGAGAGAGAGAGAGAGGAGGGAGGGAGTGAGAAATAGAGGTGAGAGAGTCTCTGAAACTCTCTCTGAAAAGAGACAGTCACTGAAAAGGTGGCCAAGCAGACAGGGACAAAGATATCAAGTCAAAGGACAGTCAAAGACAGTCACAAAGTAACACAGAGAGAGATATATATAGACAGCCAAATTCATATGGAGATATTTCAGGTTGGATAAAGACAGATGAACAGAAACAGATTTTATCAGACGTAAATGAAGACAAATATGGATAGAATTTCCAACAAAACGACAAGAGATTTTCTTCAATTAGAAGGTAGACTGAACACAATTCAGGAAACAGTGTTATATGGATGAGTGTGAGTGCTGTTGGATGATGACAGAAAGATCCCATAGGACCTGTCAGATGTATATATTACAATGTCAGATGTATATATATTATAATGTCAGATGTATATATATTATAATATATCAGATATATATAGTATAATATACATACATACATATATTATTCATTTTCCTTCTGCTGGGTCATGAAGGAAGCCGGCCTCGGGTCAAAGGGGGACTTTGACAATCTTTGTCCGAAACCCGTAGGTGCGGGACCGGGCCGTCCACCTCCTGGGGCTCGTGCGGCCCCCAGGCTGTGCTTCAGGAGGCTGGGGTCATTCATACCCTTGATGGGGTGGTTCTTCTCCGGCCCCGACCACGGCGGTCCCCGGGTTTGGAGTCCCTGAACCTTATTTCACCAACTTCGAGCTCAACTTCGGAACTCTCAGTTCCTGCGACGGTGCTGGAACCAATGGTATTGGCATTTGCCTTTCCATTGGAGACTTTCGGCGCTGTGGAAAGGGGAGACCTGCTGCATGGGTAACAGCTTCTCCTCCGTATCAACCTACCCTGGCTTTGCGCCCTGGAGAGGCCACTCCAGACCGACAACCAGAGCGCAGCTCCATAGTCTCCTGAGACTGATGGATGCCTACTACTACTACTATAGTATAATGTCAGATGAATATATTGTAATATGTCAGGTGTATAGCCATTTAGGCTTTTCCAAATTGCCATAATTACATATTTATTTGAATTTAATCATGCCTACTTTGTAATCCATTTATCGAATCTTCAGTAATTTTTTTCTGTTACTTGTTACATATTTTCTGCTATATTTGCTAGGGCCCAACTCTAACAGTCAGTTCCTTAGATAATCCGGAAGGTTGACCAAATTCCATTTCACTTTGTTAGAGTTGTTCTCTGTTGCTATGTCCCTCGTTAGCCTCGTGTCATCGGCAAGCAGCAACAGAGGAATAAAACCGGAAGGGACTCTACTTGCTGACGGTGGCGTCAACGTACAGCGACGTTCACACTCTGGTGGTTTATGTCGCTTTTGTGCACTACAAGACCTGGAACTAATTGTTGTTATAAGATTATCATTCTTATTTTTATCCAATGGTTTTGCCCTTCTAAACCTATATTGCCCCCGTGGTCTTCTTTCTCCCACTTCTGTCCTCATCATGCTGCAGTGATCCGGATTGAAGTCTAGGAGCCATCTTATGACACTCACGCAGGCAGATGTCCTCACAACAATCGTCATTGCTCCTAGCTCTCCACATCAGTTTTGCATTGTCCAAAAATTGGAATATAAATGATCATATCTTCTCTGCTATGTTTCGTACACAGAACAGGAACAGAATGGACTCCAGTGTCGAACCTTGTGGCACTTCTCGCAGGCCTTCTGCCTCTCTCATTTCTTATTTTTCGACGTTACTACCTGTTTCCAACCCGAGAGGTCTCCCTCTATCTACCCAAGAACTTTTCCAATTACATGAGTTTTTTCTCAAGTTCATTCAGGAGAATTTTATATGAGACAGAATAAAATAATTTCTGACAGTCAGGGAAACACAACCATCTCACCCTTATATATCCTGTTGTCTAATTGTTGTTTTGAAGAACTCTAATAGATTGGTCAGAGATGATTCACATTCACTGAGGACCTTGTATGGAATACATGTCAGTCACAGTAGTTTGTAGATTAGTGGATCCCGTTTTTCTCTAGTAGTGTATATTTCACTAATGTGAGCTGTTTCCCAAGTCTCTGGGAATTCAATCACTTGTAGTAGTAGACATTATACAGTCTCGGGGAGACTATGGAGTTGGGCTCTGGGGCCAGATTCACGAAAGCACTTACGCAAGCACTTACGAACGTGTACATCTTTCCTCAATCTTTGACGGCTTTGGTTACATTTATTAAACAGTTTACAAGCATGAAAACTTGCCATTCAACTGTTATTATTGTTATAAACAGCCTCCTGGTGCTTCGGAGCTCATTAACTGTTTAATAATTGTAAATAAACCCGCCAAAGATTGAGCAAAGATGTGCAGGTTCGTAAGTGCTTTCGTGAATCTGGCCCCTGGTTGCCGAGGCTGAAGTGGTCTCTCTGACCAATCTATTAGAGTCTTAGAGTGTTTAGTGGTCTCTCTGACCAATCTATTAGAGTCTTAGAGTGTTTAGTGGTCTCTCTGACCAATCTATTAGAGTCTTAGAGTGTTTAGTGGTCTCTCTGACCAATCTATTAGAGTCTGAGAGTGTTTAGTGGTCTCTCTGACCAATCTATTAGAGTCTTAGAGTGTTTAGTGGTCTCTCTGACCAATCTATTAGAGTCTTAGAGTGTTTAGTGGTCTCTCTGACCAATCTATTAGAGTCTGAGAGTGTTTAGTGGTCTCTCTGACCAATCTATTAGAGTCTGAGAGTGTTTAGTGGTCTCTCTGACCAATCTATTAGAGTCTGAGAGTGTTTCACTCTACATTATCACTTGTAACGTAGAGTTAAAAAAAAACTTTGAAATCGAATGGCTCTGTGCCAGGCGGCAAAGAGCCATTACAGGAGCCGGCGGCTGAGCGGACAGAACACTGGACGCATGATCCAGTGGTCCTGGGTTCGATCCCGGGCGCCGGCGAGAAACAATGGGCAGAGTTTCGTTCACCCTGATGCCCTTGTTACCTAGCAGTAAATAGGTACCTGGGAGTTAGTCAACTGTCACGGGCATCCTCCTGTGGTGATGGCCTGATCGAGGACCGGGCCGCGGGGACACTAAAGCCCCGAAATCGTCTCAAGATAACCTCAAGTGCTTCTGGTGTCTCTCACAGTACTCATGACGAGAGGTCTTACCGTCCCATAATTATCGTCCTGTCTGGTGTCTTAAGGTAATGCCTAAGATGCCATCACTTCTTGTTCATTCTGGCCATTACAGCTCAGGTTTGTGTATCAAGGAGTCCTTGAAAACAAAAGCGTAGTACTTCCTATACTTCCTTAATCTCTACCTGTAAACACTCTCTCTCTCCACTTGGGCTGGACGGTAGAGCGACGGTCTCGCTTCCTGCAGGTCGGTGTTCAATCCCCGACCGTCTAAGTGGTTGGGCACCATTCCTTCCCCCCCTTCCCATCCCAAATCCTTATCCTGACCCCTTCCAAGTGCTATATAGTCGTAATGAATTGGCGCTTTCCCCCCCTTATAGTTCCCTTCCCTTCTCTCTCTCTCTCTCTCCTCTTTTCTGATCACTTGTTCATTTTTGTTCATATTCTTTCCAATGTGGCGGTTCAGAAGTTAAAGGGGCTTCTTTACCTTGGATGATCTAACATTATCATACTGCTAACCTTATGCTGGTTAGCATTGTAAATGTGTGGCCAAGTCTGTGGTAGAAAATAATAATAATAAATAAAAAAAAAACTGCTTCTCTTCCTGTTCGAACATATTCCTTCCTGTCTCTCCTATGGATGTTATCTTGAGGTTATCTTGAGATGATTTCGGGGCTTTAGTGTCCCCGCGGCCCGGTCCTCGACCAGGCCTCCACCCCCAGGAAGCAGCCCGTGACAGCTGACTAACTCCCAGGTACCTATTTACTGCTAGGTAACAGGGGCATTCAGGGGTGAAAGAAATTTTGCCCATTTATTTCTGCCTCGTGCGGGAATCGAACCCGCGCCACAGAATTACGAGTCCTGCGCGCTATCCACCAGGCTACGAGGCCCCCTACTTGGATGTTGTGGTTCTCTTATGTTCCGTTCCTTCTATATCTTTTCCATTCCTTTTTGCCTTTTAGGCGTCCTTTATTGAGCCATTGAATGCTTTGCTTTCTCTTTTTATATTTCTCCAGTTCTTTGCATTGGCTTATTATCAAATCGATAATTTCCTGTACTCTCTCCCTCTGATCTGTCTCCCATGGGGACCTACGTAGGAATTATCTACCTATCTTGCAGTCAAATTTGCAGGTTGCAAGTGTCGTCTAATATCCCCTATTCCCCACTTTTTTCTGCTCTGCAACGAAAAAATGTATTCCAATATTATCATGAGTGGTGACTCATCCCCCGGGGGGACGTGTTGTGCTCGTGCTGGGCTTGTTTGCCTAATTTTGTGTGCAGATTAGGTCCAGTTTAGCTGGAAGGTCAGAGTGGTGTGTGTGTGTGCTCGTGTGCATATGTGTGTGTGTGTGTGTGTATGTGTGTGTGTGTGTGTGTGTGTGCTCGTGTGCATATGTGTGTGTGTGTGTGTGTATGTGTGTGTGTGTGTGTGTGTGTGTGTGTGTGTGTGTGTGTGTGTGTGTGTGTGTGTGTGTGTGTGTGTGTGTGTGTGTGTGTGTGTGTGTGTATTCACCTAGTTGTATTCACCTAGTTGTGTTTGCGGGGGTTGAGCTTTGCTCTTTCGGCCTGCCTCTCAACTGTCAATCAACTGCTTAACTGTTTAACTCTGTGTGTACTCACCTATTTGTACTCACCTATTTGTGCTTGCGGGGGTTGAGCTTTGGCTCTTTGGTCCCGCCTCTCAACTGTCAATCAACTGGTGTACAGATTCCTGAGCCTACTGGGCTCTATCATATCTACATTTGAAACTGTGTATGGAGTCAGCCTCCACCACATCACTGCCTAATGCATTCCATCCGTTAACTACTCTGACACTGAAAAAGTTCCTTCTAACGTCTCTGTGGCTCATGTGAGTACTCAGTTTCCACCTGTGTCCCCTTGTTCGCGTCCCACCAGTGTTGAATAGTTTATCCTTGTTTACCCGGTCGATTCCTCTGAGGATTTTGTAGGTTGTGATCATGTCTCCCCTTACTCTTCTGTCTTCCAGTGTCGTAAGGTGCATTTCCCGCAGCCTTTCCTCGTAACTCATGCCTCTTAGTTCTGGGACTAGTCTAGTGGCATACCTTTGGACTTTTTCCAGCTTCGTCTTGTGCTTGACAAGGTACGGGCTCCATGCTGGGGCCGCAGCATGTGTGTGTGTATGTGTGTGTGTGTGTGTGTGTGTGTGTGTGTGTGTGTGTGTGTGTGTGTGTGTGTGTGTGTGTGTGTGTGTGTGTGTGTGTGTGTGTGTGTACTCACCTAGTTGTACTCACCTAGTTGTGTTTGCGGGGGTTGAGCTCTGGCTCTTTGGTCCCGCCTCTCAACCGTCAATCAACAGGTGTACAGATTCCTGAGCCTATCGGGCTCTGTCATATCTACACTTGAAACTGTGTATGGAGTGAGCCTCCACCACATCACCCCCTAATGCATTCCATTTGTCAACCACTCTGACACTAAAAAAGTTCCTTCTAATATCTCTGTGGCTCATTTGGGCACTCAGTTTCCACCTGTGTCCCCTTGTGCGTGTTCCCCTTGTGTTAAATAGACTGTCTTTATCTACCCTATCAATCCCCTTAAGAATCTTGAATGTGGTGATCATGTCCCCCCTAACTCTTCTGTCTTCCAGCGAAGTGAGGTTTAATTCCCGTAGTCTCTCCTCGTAGCTCATACCTCTCAGCTCGGGTACTAGTCTGGTGGCAAACCTTTGAACCTTTTCCAGTTTAGTCTTATCCTTGACTAGATATGGACTCCATGCTGGGGCTGCATACTCCAGGATTGGCCTGACATATGTGGTATACAAAGTTCTGAATGATTCTTTACACAAGTTTCTGAATGCCGTTCGTATGTTGGCCAGCCTGGCATATGCCGCTGATGTTATCCGCTTGATATGTGCTGCAGGAGACAGGTCTGGCGTGATATCAACCCCCAAGTCTTTTTCCTTCTCTGACTCCTGAAGAATTTCCTCTCCCAGATGATACCTTGTATCTGGCCTCCTGCTCCCTACACCTATCTTCATTACATTACATTTGGTTGGGTTAAACTCTAACAACCATTTGTTCGACCATTCCTTCAGCTTGTCTAGGTCTTCTTGAAGCCTCAAACAGTCCTCTTCTGTTTTTATCCTTCTCATAATTTTAGCATCGTCCGCAAACATTGAGAGAAATGAATCGATACCCTCCGGGAGATCATTTACATATATCAGAAACAAGATAGGACCGAGTACAGAGCCCTGTGGGACTCCACTGGTGACTTCACGCCAATCGGAGGTCTCACCCCTCACCGTAACTCTCTGCTTCCTATTGCTTAGATACTCCCTTATCCACTGGAGCACCTTACCAGCTACACCTGCCTGTCTCTCCAGCTTATGTACCAGCCTCTTATGCGGTACTGTGTCAAAGGCTTTCCGACAATCCAAGAAAATGCAGTCCGCCCAGCCCTCTCTTTCTTGCTTAATCTGTGTCACCTGATCGTAGAATTCTATCAAGCCTGTAAGGCAAGATTTACCCTCCCTGAATCCATGTTGGCGATTTGTCACGAAGTCCCTTCTCTCCAGATGTGTTACCAGGTTTTTTCTCACGATCTTCTCCATCACCTTGCATGGTATACAAGTCAAGGACACTGGCCTGTAGTTCAGTGCCTCTTGTCTGTCGCCCTTTTTGTATATTGGGACCACATTCGCCGTCTTCCATATTTCTGGTAGGTCTCCCGTCTCTAGTGATTTACTATACACTATGGAGAGTGGCAAGCAAAGTGCCTCTGCACACTCTTTCAGTACCCATGGTGAGATCCCATCTGGACCAACCGCCTTTCTAACATCCAGATCCAGCAGGTGTCTCTTGACCTCCTCTCTCGTAATTTCGAACTCCTCCAAGGCCGCCTGGTTTACCTCCCTTTCTCCTAGCACAGTGACCTCACCCTGTTCTATTGTGAAGACCTCCTGGAACCTCTTGTTGAGTTCCTCACGCACCTCTCTGTCATTCTCTGTATACCTGTCCTCGCCTGTTCTAAGTTTCAATACCTGTTCTTTCACTGTTGTTTTCCTTCTGATGTGACTGTGGAGTAGCTTTGGTTCGGTCTTGGCTTTGTTTGCTATATCATTTTCAAAATTTTTCTCTGCTTCTCTTCTCACCCTGACGTACTCATTCCTGGTTCTCTGGTATCTCTCCCTGCTTTCTGGTGTTCTGTTATTCCGGAAGTTCCTCCACGCCTTTTTGTTCAGTTTCTTCGCTTCCATACATGCCCTATTATACCATGGATTCTTCTGTTGCTTCTCGGATTTTTCCCTTTGGGCCGGGATGAACCTGTTTACTGCCTCCTGACACTTTTGGGTAACATAGTCCATCATACCCTGTACAGACTTGTCTCTGAGGTCTGTGTCCCAAGGTATTTCACTTAGGAAACTTCTCATCTGTTCATAATTCCCCTTTCGGTATGCCAGCCTTTTGATTCCTAGTTCTTTTTGGGGGGAGATAAGTCCTAGCTCTACCAGGTACTCAAAGTTCAATACACTGTGGTCACTCATTCCCAAGGGCGCTTCCATCTTAACTTCCCTTATATCCCATTCATTTAGGGTAAATATCAAATCAAGCATTGCTGGTTCATCTTCTCCTCTCATTCTTGTTGGCTCTTTGGTATGCTGGCTTAGAAAGTTTCTTGTTGCCACGTCCAGCAGCTTAGCTCTCCATGTTTCTGGTCCTCCATGCGGGTCTCTGTTCTTCCAATCTATCTTCCCATGGTTGAAGTCTCCCATAATTAGTAGTCCAGATCCATTCCTGCTAGCAACAGAAGCTGCTCTTTCTATTATATTAATGGTGGCCATGTTGTTTCTATCATATTCCTGTCTAGGTCTTCTGTCATTTGGTGGTGGATTATATATGACTGCGACTATAATTTTTTTCCCTCCATTTGTTACAGTACCTGCTATGTAGTCACTGAAACCTTCACAGCCCTGAATATCCATCTCCTCAAAATCCCAGCCTTTTCTTACCAGCAGTGTGTGTGTGTGTGTGTGTGTGTGTGTGTGTGTGTGTGTGTGTGTGTGTGTGTGTGTGTGTGTGTGTGTGTGTGTGTGTGTGTGTGTGTGTGTGTGTGTGTGTGTGTGAGTAGGGGTCGGTCTGTAGGAGAGCCAGAAGCATTAGACCCACTGTTCCAACACTCCCGTCTGTACCATCGGCTGGAAAAGCCATTAACACTCCGTTCACTATTCCACAGAGCGCAAGCTCAATCAGCATTTCACCTACTGTTCCATGAAGCACTAACATGGGTACTAACAGCTCTCCACCTATTGTACCACAGGGCGGAGGTAAGCCACCAGCACTCTGACCATTGTACCACAGGGCGGGGGTAAGCCACCAGCACTCTGACCATTGTACCACAGGGCGGGGGTAAGCCACCAGCACTCTGACCATTGTACCACAGGGCGGGGGTAAGCTACCAGCACTCTGGCCATTGTTCCACAGGACGGAGGTAAGCCACCAGCACTCTGTCCATTGTACCACAGGGCGGGGGTAAGCCACCAGCACTCTGGCCATTGTTCCACAGGACGGAGGTAAGCCACCAGCACTCTGGCCATTGTACCACAGGGCGGGGGGTAAGCCACCAGCACTCTGTCCATTGTACCACAGGGCGGGGGTAAGCCACCAGCACTCTGTCCATTGTACCACAGAGTAGAGGTAAGCCACCAGCACTCTGTCCATTGTTCCACAGAGTAGAGGTAAGCCACCAGCACTCTGTCCATTGTACCACAGGGCGGGGGTAAGCCACCAGCAGTCTGTCCATTGTACCACAGGGCGGAGGTAAGCCACCAGCACTCTGTCCATTGTACCACAGGGCGGGGGTAAGCCACCAGCACTCTGTCCATTGTACCACAGGGCGGGGGTAAGCCACCAGCACTCTGTCCATTGTACCACAGGGCGGGGGTAAGCCACCAGCACTCTGTCCATTGTACCACAGGGCGGGGGTAAGCCACCAGCACTCTGTCCATTGTACCACATGGCGGAGGTAAGCCACCAGCACTCTGTCCATTGTACCACATGGCGGAGGTAAGCCACCAGCACTCTGTCCATTGTACCACAGAGTAGAGGTAAGCCACCAGCACTCTGTCCATTGTACCACATGGCGGAGGTAAGCCACCAGCACTCTGTCCATTGTACCACAGAGTAGAGGTAAGCCACCAGCACTCTGTCCAACAGTCCCACAATAGCTGTCGACCTTTGTACTCCGGAAGCGTTGCGGGCCCCCGTCCGGAGGGGCTCTTAGCGACACACTATTTTCTTGTGTGTCTGTTTTAGCTTTTCGCTGCAAAATATACTTCCTTTGGCGCCCCTCAGTGCGAGTTGACGGTTCGTCAACGACGCTGTTTGACCGCTACTCATTTACCTTTCAGAAGGAAGGAAACTGGGACTATTTTACCATGCCTTACATACATCACTTAATAATGTGTTGTACCTCTTAGAGTCCGCCTTAATAGCTCCACACAATTATTTCAGAAGCTGCAAGAAACTGTAGTTAAATCATGAATTTGAGGAAGGTATTCATGTCTATCAAGAAGGCATATGTGGTGCCTGTACGTACACATGTGTACCGAGAAGATGGGAGCCTAACACATGTGTACCGAGAAGATGGGAGGCCTATTAAAGATGCTTGACTTACACATGTGTATCAAGAACAATGAGGCACTGACTTACACATGTGTATCAAGAACAATGAGGCACTGTAAGATGGTTGTTCCTTACCACTTAAGCCGCTTTGCAAACATCAGGGTTCCAGATCTTGACCCTTTTAGCGTCGCCTGAACACTTGGACGTGTTCATGTCCTCATAAAGACTCACATTTACCCCTCGTCGTAAGGCTCACAGACTCACAGAGGCCTAAGCAGCTTAGATTGACAGACTCACAGAGACAGACACATCACAAACTCACAGAGCTCTTCACGTGCAGACTCTCAGTGATTTCAACGTTTTAGAGCCGACGGAGATTTACAAACAATTACACATCTTAGGATCAGAGACTTGAGTATAAGTCAGCTTATTAAGCTTATCCAGCATTGTTTACTAATTCCTGGAACATCGCCGTTGACTGCTAATTCCTGGAACATCACCGTTGTCTACTAATTCCTGGAACATCACCGTTGACTGCTAATTCCTGGAACATCACCGTTGTCTACTAATTCCTGGAACATCACCGTTGTACACCTAGTGCTGGAACACCACCGTTGTACACCTAGTGCTGGAACACCACCGTTGTACACCTAGTGCTGGAACACCACCGTTGTACACCCAGTGCTGGAACACCACCGTTGTACACCCAGTGCTGGAACACCACCGTTGTACACCCAGTGCTGGAACACCACCAACTATGGAACACTTTACTAGTATTTTCTACAACAATTCTGACGCCTGTAGGTCTCATCTCCGGCTTAATTTTGTCTAATTAAAGTACTTACTAATATTATGTGCAATTTACAATATTGTAGCAATGAAGTATATCATGAGAGTTTGTATTAATATTATAGTAAAGATAACCATATATACTTATTGTTTAATAACCCAGATATAGTTGTCTGTGGGAGTTATCCTCTGAGCTGGTATACGTTAGGGTACAGCTTACCATGAGCTGTGGGGGAAAGGAAATTTTTAAGCTATGGGAAGGGAAAGCTTTAAGCTCTGGGAAGGAAGAGCTTTAAGCTGTGGGAAGGGAAAGCTTTAAGCTGTGGGAAGGGAAAGCTTTAAACTGTGGGAAGAGAAAGCTTTAAGCTGTGGAAAGGGAAAACTTTAAGCTATGGGAAAGGAAAGTTTTAAGTTGTGGGAAGGAAGAGCTTTAAGCTGTGGGAAGGGAAAGCTTTAAACAGTGGGAAATGTAAAGCTTTAAGCTGTGGGAAAGAAAAGCTTTAAGCTGTGGGAAGGGAAAGCTTTAAGCTGTGGGAAGGAAGAGCTTTAAGCTGTGGGAAAGGAAAGCTTTAAGCTGTGGGAAAGGAAAGCTTTAAGCTGTGGGAAAGGAAAGCTTTAAGCTGTGGGAAAGGAAAGCTTTAAGCTGTGGGAAAGGAAAGCTTTAAGCTGTGGGAAAGGAAAGCTTTAAGCTGTGGGAAAGGAAAGCTTTAAGCTATGGGAAGGAAGAGCTTTAAGCTGTGGGAAGAGAAAGCTTTAAGCTTGCTATCAGGAATCAGCGGTTGTTTACTCATGTACTAAACACTGTGCAAAAAAAAAGATCACTGATGATCTTGTCAGATGTCAGATGTCCGCCAAATAGCATCACTGCGATGCACAGTATCATCACTGGCTTGCAAATGTCTGCAACATCTAACAGCAACACAAGAATCCACTATGCTTTGTGCAAGCAACATCGTTATAAGGTAACACAACATAGAAACACAGACACAGAGAACACAAGAACACTGTGGGACAAGGATCTTAAAATATAGAACAAACTCTAAAACCCTGTAGAGTTGACCCTATGCCTATCCTCCGAGTTATAGTGGACCCTATACTCATCCTGTGTATTATAGTGGACCCTATACCCATCCTGTGTGTTATAGTGGACCCTATACCCATCCTGTGAGTTGTAGTGGACCCTATACCCATCCTGTGAATTATAGTGGACCCTATACCCATCCTGTGAGTTATAGTGGACCCTATACCTATCCTGTGTGTTATAGTGGACCATATACCCATCCTGTGTATTATAGTGGACCCTATACCCATCCTGTGTATTATAGTGGACCCTATACCCATCCTGTGTATTATAGTGGACCCTATACCCATCCTGTATGTTATTGTGGACCCTATACCCATCCTGTATATTATAGTGGACCCTATACCCATCCTGTGTATTATAGTGGACCCTATACCCATCCTGTATGTTATTGTGGACCCTATACCCATCCTGTATATTATAGTGGACCCTATACCCATCCTGTGTATTATAGTGGACCCTATACCCATCCTGGGTGTTACAGTGGACCCTATACCCATCCTGTGAGTTGTAGTGGACCCTATACCTATCCTGTATGTTACAGTGGACCCTATACCCATCCTGTGAGTGGTAAGATTGACCAATTCCGTTCGGCAGATCTTCACACGCTGAAATTCTAATCGGCTTCACCTCCAACGACTCTCACTGTAATGGACTCTTGAACTCCTAACTAACAGCGCCTCTCATAGCTTAAATATAACACTATTATCATGATCAATCCTGAACGGCTTTCTACCAGCGTATTATAGGTCACCAAAGGGAAGGAAATTAAAGAAGCCTAAATATTACGAGTTGTCTTAAAATTGACATAATATGTTTAATTTCGTGATAAGTGGTTGATCTCAACTCATCAGCTCAAGCTAAAGCTTTACGACTCTTGTATGATCCTGTGATCACTTTTTTAGTAACCATCTCCTATTACTCTAATTGCCTATTCCATAATCTGTCGATTTCACTGCTTATTACACTGAGTGCCGCTTACATTAACTGCCAATTACTCTGTCAATGAGTAATATATATTATTCTGAATTATCCTTGTAATCATTATTCATCCAACTGTTCTCGCACTGTACCTGATATCTTTCTCACAGGGATCATTAGTATCAGGTGCTAATACTATTGTATTAGCAGACTGTACCAGGAAAAGTGTGGCAATGGTGATATACAGTAGATATTACAGGCATGGAGGCTGGGTTGGTGGGTGTTGTAGTCAGTGGATGAGTCAGTGGATGGGTTAATCGGCGAGTGAGTCAATGCTGTGAGTCAGTGTGTGAGATAGTCAGTGGGCGAATGAGCTAGTGGGTCGATAAGTGGGTTAGGGACTTTATGCTTCAGCGGGACACTGAGTGACTGAGTGAATCAGTGAGTGAATAAACCACTAGGCGAGTAAATCAGTGAATAAGTCAGCCAGTGGGTAAGCGAATCACTAGCTGAGTAAATCAGTAAATAAGTCAGCCAGTGGGTAAGTGAGTCACTAGCTGAGTAAATCAGTGAGTCGATGTGGCAGTGAGTGCCAAAACGGCACTTTAAGTCTTAACAGTTTAACAAAATTATCGAAAAGTGCGGAAAACTACAGTGGCTGATGGTGGAAAGTTTTGAGTGGTTCGTATTGGCAGAAAAATGTCAAGAAATATTGATTTGGTCGATCAATAACTCATTAGCAACTTATCTTACATCCTCGCTTGCAATGTCTCATGGGTTTCAGTGGCCAGACATTGATGTGAGTGGCCAGACATTGATGTGAGTGACCAGACATTGATGTGAGTGACCAGACATTGATGTGAGTGACCAGACATTGATGTGAGTGACCAGACATTGATGTGAGTGGGCAGACATTGATGTGAGTGGCCAGAGATTGATGTGAGTGGCCAGACATTGATGTGAGTGGCCAGACATTGATGTGAGTGACCAGACATTGATGTGAGTGGCCAGACATTGATGTGAGTGGCCAGAGATTGATGTGAGTGGCCAGACATTGATGTGAGTGGCCAGACATTGATGTACGTGGCCAGACATTGATGTGAGTGACCAGACATTGATGTGAGTGACCAGACATTGATGTGAGTGACCAGGCATTGATGTGAGTGACCAGGCATTGATGTGAGTGACCAGACATTGATGTGAGTGACCAGACATTGATGTGAGTGACCAGACATTGATGTACGTGGCCAGACATTGATGTGAGTGACCAGACATTGATGTGAGTGACCAGACATTGATGTGAGTGACCAGGCATTGATGTGAGTGACCAGACATTGATGTGAGTGACCAGACATTGATGTGAGTGACCAGACATTGATGTGAGTGACCAGACATTGATGTGAGTGGCCAGACATTGATGTGAGTGACCAGACATTGATGTGAGTGACCAGGCATTGATAACAACCGCCAAATATGTGTAAATTATCAACAAACTCGTAGAGCAACTTTCGTTTCATTCTGCCTTTGAATCACGTAATATTATGCAGCGAAAAATCATCTCGTATTTGGAAATATATTTCATCCATAAAAATGAAATGAAAGTTAAAATATGTTAAATATATTTATTATTATTATTATATGGTGAAGCAAAACTTTGCTTTGTGAAGCGAAGCTAACGTAACTTAACCGAAGGAAACTGAACACTAACTTAGTCAACTTAATCAGGCAAATTTTATTGTTTGAATTTATCTTACGATTTGTATATATATATATATATATATATATATATATATATATATATATATATATATATATATATATATATATATATATATATATATATATGAATGAAAACTCACACCCCAGAAGTGACTCGAACCCATACTCCCAGAAGCAACGCAACTGGTAACTACACTCACAACTACTGGGGTGTGAGTTTTCATTCGCATATAGTCCTGGGGACCATTCAGGCTTGTTCGCATTTGTGTTCCTCACGTGTGCCCCAAAGAATGAGGTGATTTGGTGAAATGCTATGCCCAAGATTACCATCCGAGTTGCCGTCGGGGAAGTGGCTCAAATAGCCTCGGCTATCACTTCCTTTTGACGGCCGTGATGGTCAAGCGGATTAAGGCGCCCTGTAGTTACCAGTTGCGTTGCTTCTGGGAGTATGGGTTCGAGTCACTTCTGGGGTGTGAGTTTTCATTCGCATATAGTCCTGGGGACCATTCAGGCTTGTTCGCATTTGTGTTCCTCACGTGTGCCCCAAAGAATGAGGTGATTTGGTGAAATGCTATGCCCAAGATTACCATCCGAGTTGCCGTCGGGGAAGTGGCTCAAATAGCCTCGGCTATCACTTCCTTTTGACGGCCGTGATGGTCAAGCGGATTAAGGCGCCCTGTAGTTACCAGTTGCGTTGCTTCTGGGAGTATGGGTTCGAGTCACTTCTGGGGTGTGAGTTTTCATTCGCATATAGTCCTGGGGACCATTCAGGCTTGTTCGCATTTGTGTTCCTCACGTGTGCCCCAAAGAATGAGGTGATTTGGTGAAATGCTATGCCCAAGATTACCATCCGAGTTGCCGTCGGGGAAGTGGCTCAAATAGCCTCGGCTATCACTTCCTTTTGACGGCCGTGATGGTCAAGCGGATTAAGGCGCCCTGTAGTTACCAGTTGCGTTGCTTCTGGGAGTATGGGTTCGAGTCACTTCTGGGGTGTGAGTTTTCATTCGCATATAGTCCTGGGGACCATTCAGGCTTGTTCGCATATATATATATGTATATATATATATATATATATATATATATATATATATATATATATATATATATATATATATATATATATATATATATATATATATATTGTATACGAATTTCCACCGACCCCGTGATGTTGCTCCCAGTATTACTTATAACGCACACGCACGCACACACACTCACACTCACTCACACACATGTCAGACCAATTCTGGAGTATGCAGCTCCTGCCTGGCGTCCATGCCTAGTGAATCACAAGCTGAAGTTAGAGAAGATTCGTAGGTATGCCACTATAGATTAGCTCCAGAGCCGAGAGGTATGAGTTATGAGGAAATGCTTCGGGAATTAAACCTCACATCCCTGGAAGATAAAAGAGTTAGAAGATACATGATCACTATCTACAAAATTTTCAGAAATGGCCATGTAGACAAAGACAAACTATTTAGCATGGGCGGAACACGAACAAGGGGACACAGGTTGAAATTTGGTAGTCAAATGACTCACAGGGACATTAGAAAGAATTATTTCAGTGTCAGGATAGTTAACAAATGGAATGCGAGTGATGTGATGGAGGCTGACTCCATACACCTTTTCAAGTGTAGATATCCTTCTGAAGATGTATTGATTAATACAAAAGTACTTAAGAAATTTCTAGTGTCATTTCTTCCTTCGTGGTCGACCTTGTCACAGTATTTATAACGTGTTAGTTTCTCTGTGATTTACACACACACACACACACACACACACACACACACACACACACACACACACACACACACACACACACACACACACACACACACACACACACACACACACACACACATACACATTATATATATATATATATATATATATATATATATATATATATATATATATATATATATATATATATATATATACAAAAATTTCTGAGATAGATTTTCTTCTTGGAAATTTAAATCTGATTAGGAACAGAAGTAACAAAGAAAAACTACACATCTTCAAAGTTATTTACAACGCACGTTTCGGAGAATATGCATTATATCTATGTTCAATATGGATATTAAACCATATAAAAGTTTTAACTTTTATTAACGATTCCTAACTAATCTTCCTGGACAATTATGTACATTTATCTTAGCACTGATGGTAGAGTATAATGCCCTCCACGTTTGTTATAAATAACTTTATAGATGAATGTGTTTTTTAATATATATTATGTGTATATAAATTGGAATTTCTGTTGATCAGTTCAATGTTGTATGCCGGAGTCTTGGGGTTAGCCTCAAGCAATTTTTATCAGTAATTGGGATTGGATAGGATGGCATCAATGAAGTGCCATCCTGTTCCCAAGCCGGCACAACCAGAGCTGTTACATCAGTTGGGAAAGATGTCTGACGTATCGCGTTCGATTCCTAAATGATCGAACCTCTGCCCCACCTTCAGGCAGTAGCCTTGGGCCAGATTCACGAAGCAGTTACGCAAGTACTTACGAACGTGTACATCTTTCTTCAATCTTTGACGGCTTTGGTTACATTCATTAAACAATTTACAAGCATGAAAACTTCCCAATCAACTGTTGCTATTGTCATAAACAGCCTCCTGGTGTTTCGGAGCTCATTAACTGTTTAATAATTGTAAACAAAATCGCCAAAGATTGAGAAAAGACGTACAGGTTCGTAAGTCCTTGCGTAACTGCTTCGTGAATCTGGCTCCTAGTCTCCAATCACCAGCAGCCACGGCAACAAGGTAGACTCTTCCACCTGGAGGAGTCTACCTTGTCTACCAATCACCTCACCACCTGGACTAACAGCACAAAGACGAACTCCACGTCCATATGAATGGAAATAAAGCATTTGGGTTGCTTTATACGACATGAATATACACGCCAAACAGCCATTTACCAACAACAACAAAAATACCTGTCTCTCTACACACGCATTATAAAGTTAGGTCATCAGTTATAAAAGTTAGTGCGTATTTCATCGAATTTAAAATATGGCTTTATGTTCTTGCATAATGTGGGGGGGAGGGGAATGCTACGGGTTCTGAGACTCCGGTCTGGTACTGTACTCAAGGCTCTTCCACAACCTGTCCTCTTAAAAATAACGTCGCTTTTGGCCGTTTACTAGTATGACCGAAAGTGGACGTAATATGAAAATGAAAAAAATGAAAATAAATTTGGGATTTTTTTTCAACAACAGTAAGTTAAGGGTCCTCTGGTAGGTTAGGTGGGCAGGAAATTCTCATAAAGTTTCAAAACGGTATGAAATACGTTAATTGAAAGTTTCCTCTTCTAACCTTTCCGAGTAAGCCGGACGACTCAAACAGAAAACGGGACAGTACGTCACTTTTGTGAGTCAATTTCATTTCAAATTACGGCTAAATTTGGCCGTAGCGCGCATATGAGCCAAAAGCGACGTTATTTTTAAGAGGACGGGTTGCTTCCAAGCAATCACTTGTGGCTGAACGACCTCATTCTCAACTAATCACAGAACTGATCCTTCACGTCTCTGTGATACCGACGGAACAAGGATGATCAGGTATCGTAAACCTGCCGGGTATTTTACAGGTTTAGGAACGTCATCTGTAATCTACGATAAAACTGCCTTTAAGTGCCTTTCTTTTCAGTGAAATTAAATTATTATCAATGGCAATAGAAGGAAGAATGGTGGATTGTTTCAAGATATGGTTGATAAGGAATAATAACTGATAAGGAAATTCATCAAGAGAAGACAAAGGGGAAGGGAAATATCAGGAGAGGCATCAAGCCATTATGGCCATATAGCACTTGGAACGGATCAGGATAAAGATTTAGGATGGGACGGAGGGGGGGGGGGCAAGAAACGGTGCCCAATCACTTGGACGATCGGGGATTGAACGCCGACCTGCATGAAGCGAGACCGTCGCTCTACCGTCCAGCCCACGCAGGAGAGAACCCCACATATACTAGCTACAGAAAGCTAGGCTACCAGGTGTTCCATATGCATGACTTGTAAACCCCAAGATCATTCACTAACGCAAAATGTGGTGTGAATTTCAAAGCACAGCGAAATTGTGGGTTAGGAAAAATACTCATTATGGAATTTGAAATCATTGTTGTTGGAGTTTAACGAAGACAATTACTAAACAGCAACATCCTTTTTATCGGAAATTCTCATAATTAGAGTTCATTATTTAGGTTAATTACTAGTTCTCTTAATCGAGAACTAACTTCAATTAGTATAATGTCTTTTTTTCGTAATGTATTGATTACATTAACACCTCGTCGTCTCTGTAACACAGGAATACAAAGGTAAACTGATAAAGTCTTTGTTGCTGTGTTTGTTTGTGCGTGTCATATTCCCTGAGTTATTCTAGTTAGTTATTCCTAGTTAGCTAGTTATTTCTAGTTGTTCCTAGTTAGTTGTGAGTGTGTGTGTGTATTCACTTAGTTGTGTTTGCGGGGGTTGAGCTTTGCTCTTTCGGCCCGCCTCTCAATTGTCAATCAACTGTTTACTAACTATTTTTTTTCCACACCACACACACACACACACACACACCAGGACGCAGCCCGTGACAGCTGCCTAACTCCCAGGTACCTATTTACTGCTAGGTAACAGGGGCATTCAGGTGAAAGAAACTTTGCCCATTTGTTTCTGCCTGGTGCGGGAATCGAACCCGCGCTACAGAATTACGAGTCCTGCGCACTATCCACCAGGCTACCAAGCCCCTTAATAGTGTGTGTGTGTGTGTGTGTGTGTGTGTGTGTGTGTGTGTGTGTGTGTGTGTGTGTATTCACTTAGTTGTGTTTGCGGGGGTTAAGCTTTGCTCTTTCGGCCCGCCTCTCAACTATCAATCAACTGTTTCTACTATTACTACTATTTTTTTCCACACCATACACACACCCCAGGAAGCAGCCCGTGACAGCTGACTAACTCCCAGGTACCCATTTACTGCTGGGTAACAGGAGCATAGGATGAAAAAAAATCTGCCCATCGTTTCTCTCCGGCGCCAGGGATCGAACCCGGGACCACAGGATCACGTGTCCAGCGTGCTAACCGCTCGGCCGGCGGCTGTGTGTGTGTGTGTGTGTGTGTGTGTGTGTGTGTGTGTGTGTGTGTGTGTGTGTGTGTGTGTGTGTGTGTGTGTGTGTGTGTGTGTGTCAAAGCCGTATTAATGTATTATACATGAGATTGTATTCAAACCAGCTGGACCATCTTCGTATTTTTTTCCGGTTTAAAACCACACAATCATTCCAGGGACGATTAGGAGAAATTAACTAAGATTAGGTTGCTATTTCTGAAACCTGACTGAAATAGGATAGGATGAGTTAGTTACGTTTGTGATTTTATTTACTGTAACCGTCGCGCCACACGCAGAAAGTAGAAAATATGTAAACAACGCAGGCTAACAATTCGAAATACTGACATGAAAGAGATTATTTTTTTGGGGGGGTGGGGGGTGGGGGGGGGTGGCGACAGGGAAATTCCTGCGCAGGCCGTAAGCCTCTGGCTGGCCCAGTGAATGTTGCTTGTTTCTGTTTTACTTAAGCGGGGTATGAGTATTTATAACTCGTATGGTCGCTTCCGTAAGATTTTGTCCCATGTGTTTAACAACTTCTTCTGCTCTGTTGAATCTAAGTTGAAATCGTAATGTGTTTGTAACTGTGCACTGTGTTAGATAATGTTCCGGTGGTCTGTTGTGGGTGTAACTGTGCACTGTGTTAGATAATGTTCCGTTGGTCTGTTGTGGGTGTAACTGTGCACTGTGTTAGATAATGTTCCGGTGGTCTGTTGTGGGTGTAACTGTGCACTGTGTTAGATAATGTTCCGGTGGTCTGTTGTGGGTGTAACTGTGCACTGTGTTAGATAATGTTCCGGTGGTCTGTTGTGGGTGTAACTGTGCACTGTGTTAGATAATGTTCCGGTGGTCTGTTGTGGGTGTAACTGTGCACTGTGTTAGATAATGTTCCAGTGGTCTGTTGTGGGTGTAACTGTGCACTGTGTTAGATATTGTTCCAGTGGTCTGTTGTGGCTGTAACTGTGCATTGTGTTAGATAATGTTCCAGTGGTCTCTTGTGGCTGTAACTGTGCACTGTGTTAGATAATGTTCCAGTGGTCTCTTGTGGCTGTAACTGTGCACTGTGTTAGATAATGTTCCAGTGGTCTCTTGTGGCTGTAACTGTGCACTGTGTTAGATAATGTTCCAGTGGTCTGTTGTGGGTGTAACTGTGCACTGTGTTAGATATTGTTCCAGTGGTCTGTTGTGGGTGTAACTGTGCACTGTGTTAGATAATGTTCCAGTGGTCTGTTGTGGGTGTAACTGTGCACTGTGTTAGATAATGTTCCAGTGGTCTGTTGTGGGTGTAACTGTGCACTGTGTTAGATATTGTTCCAGTGGTCTGTTGTGGGTGTAACTGTGCACTGTGTTAGATATTGTTCCAGTGGTCTGTTGTGGGTGTAACTGTGCACTGTGTTAGATAATGTTCCAGTGGTCTGTTGTGGGTGTAACTGTGCATTGTGTTAGATAATGTTCCAGTGGTCTCTTGTGGCTGTAACTGTGCACTGTGTTAGATAATGTTCCAGTGGTCTCTTGTGGCTGTAACTGTACACTGTGTTAGATAATGTTCCAGTGGTCTGTTGTGGTTGTAACTGTACACTGTGTTAGATATGTCTGTCGGGCATTTCTCAACAATGTTGACATTTCCTCTCATCTTCTGGAGCCTGTAAGCATATTTCTCATGCACATGGGTATCCAAGCCTGATGCGATGTAAGTGCACTTCTGTTGTTCTACTGCTCCCTTTCATCAAACTAAGTGATTCGTAGTTGGTTGAATTCTTGTACCAACCCGCAGATCCTGATGTTACAACTGCTGTGTTGTGGTCACTGTACATCATCTGCATTGCGCTAATTCTAATTACTTTCTTAATCAGTGATAGACTCTGTGGTGTGTAAATGATAGTGTTCCACCTACACAAGAGAACGTCCAGTGCTCACACGCAGTCACGTCCAATGGACACGGGCAGTTACGTCCAATTGACACGTGCAGTCACGTCCAATGGACATGTGCAGTCACGTCCAATGGACACGTGCAGTTACGTCCAATTGACACGTGCAGTCACGTCCAATAGACACGTGCAGTCACGTCCAATAGACACGTGCAGTCACGTCCAATGGACACGTGCAGTCACGTCCAATGGACACGTGCAGTCACGTCCAATGGACACGTGCAGTCACGTCCAATGGACACGGGCAGTCACGTCCAATGGTCACAAGCAGTCTCGCCCAATGGACACGTGCAGTCACGTCCAATGGACACGTGCAGTCACGTCCAATGGACACGTGCAGTCACGTCCAATGGACACGTGCAGTCACGTCCAATGGACACGTGCAGTCACGTCCAATGGACACGTGCAGTCACGTCCAATGGACACGTGCAGTCTCGCCCAATGGACACGTGCAGTCACGTCCAATAGACACGTGCAGTCACGTCCAATGGACACGTGCAGTCACGTCCAATGGACACGTGCAGTCACGTCCAATGGACACGTGCAGTCACGTCCAATGGACACGTGCAGTCACGTCCAATGGACACGGGCAGTCACGTCCAATACAGTCATGTCCAATGGACACGTGCAGTCACGTCCAATACAGTCACGTCCAATGCCCACGTACAGAAACTGTAGAGATGATGTAGTTTCTTCTCTCGCTTCACCTCTCCGTAAAAAAAGCAACTGTTTTGCATAACGAGAAACATCCAAACCCAAGCAACCCACCTCACCAATCGAGGCTGAAGCCAATAAGACGTCAGTATCACTAAGCTTAAATTTCGTACCACTTACGGGCTATTCATGCCCGTGCCACCTCTTGGGTGGCTTAGTCTTTATCAATCAAGCTTAAATTCATACTAATTCCTTTCATTTTTAACGGATTGGTTAATTCTGGACAAAACTCCTTATTAGGTGAGAAGTGTGTAACAATATATATTCCCATCGTTAAACGGGATTTACAGATGATAAGTAAATCTAAATTAACGTTTCAAAATACACTCCAGTTAAACGAACGGTTTAAAACTAATCAATACATTTAACAACGCACAATGTGTGTGTATATATATATATATATATATATATATATATATATATATATATATATATATATATATATATATATATATATATATATATATATATATATATACATTATATATATACATTATATATATATATATATATATATATATATATATATATATATATATATATATATATATTTTATTAAATATGACCGAAAAAGTAAGATTAATAATTCTAACACGAATTTTCTCAATCTTTCGTACATTATGCTTCACTGTTGGAGGTAAATCAAAAATCACTTCTCCAAAATTCATTTTTATTTCTAGTCTAGTCTGACGCGACACGGGCGCGTTTCGTAAAACTTATTACATTTTCAAAGACTTCACAAATACACAACTGATTAGAACTTGCGTTTCCCTGATTTTATATCTACATTTGAGTGAGGTGGGAAGGGTGATGTGGCATTACATTTGAGTGAGGTGGGAAGGATGATGTGGCATTAGAGGATATTAATAGGGTATTAAAAGTATCAACACAAGACAGAACACGAAACAATGGATATTGAATAGAAGTGTTTGTAGAAAGCCTATTGGTCCATATTTCTTGATGCTTCTATATTGGAGCGGAGTCTTGAGGTGGGTAGAATATAGTTGTGCAATAATTGGCTGTTGATTGCTGGTGTTGACTTCTTGATGTGTAGTGCCTCGCAAACGTCAAGCCGCCTGCTATCGCTGTATCTATCGATGATTTCTGTGTTGTTTACTAGGATTTCTCTGGCGATGGTTTGGTTATGGGAAGAGATTATATGTTCCTTAATGGAGCCCTGTTGTTTATGCATCGTTAAACGCCTAGAAAGAGATGTTGTTGTCTTGCCTATATACTGGGTTTTTTGGAGCTTACAGTCCCCAAGTGGGCATTTGAAGGCATAGACGACGTTAGTCTCTTTTAAAGCGTTCTGTTTCGTGTCTGGAGAGTTTCTCATGAGTAGGCTGGCCGTTTTTCTGGTTTTATAGTAAATCGTCAGTTGTATCCTCTGATTTTTGTCTGTAGGGATAACGTTTCTATTAACAATATCTTTCAGGACCCTTTCCTCTGTTTTATGAGCTGTGGAAAAGAAGTTCCTGTAAAATAGTCTAATAGGGGGTATAGGTGTTGTGTTAGTTGTCTCTTCGGAGGTTGCATGGCTTTTCACTTTCCTTCTTATGATGTCTTCGATGAAACCATTGGAGAAGCCGTTATTGACTAGAACCTGCCTTACCCTACAGAGTTCTTCGTCGACTTGCTTCCATTCTGAGCTGTGGCTGAGAGCACGGTCGACGTATGCGTTAACAACACTCCTCTTGTACCTGTCAGGGCAGTCGCTGTTGGCATTTAGGCACATTCCTATGTTTGTTTCCTTTGTGTAGACTGCAGTGTGGAAACCTCCGCCCTTTTCCATGACTGTTACATCTAGAAAAGGCAGCTTCCCATCCTTTTCCGTCTCGTAAGTGAAACGCAGCACGGAACTCTGCTCAAATGCCTCCTTCAGCTCCTGCAGATGTCTGACATCAGGTACCTGTGTAAAAATGTCATCAACATACCTGCAGTATATGGCCGGTTTCAAGTTCATGTCGACTAAGACTTTTTGCTCGATGGTACCCATGTAGAAGTTTGCAAACAGGACACCTAGGGGAGAACCCATAGCGACCCCATCTACTTGCTTATACATATGCCCATCCGGGCTCAAGAGGGGTGCCTCTTTAGTACAAGCTTGGAGTAGTTTCCTCAGAATACTTTCTGGCATGTCAAGAGGAGTACAGACAACAACATCTCTTTCTAGGCGTTTAACGATGCATAAACAACAGGGCTCCATTAAGGAACATATAATCTCTTCCCATAACCAAACCATCGCCAGAGAAATCCTAGTAAACAACACAGAAATCATCGATAGATACAGCGATAGCAGGCGGCTTGACGTTTGCGAGGCACTACACATCAAGAAGTCAACACCAGCAATCAACAGCCAATTATTGCACAACTATATTCTACCCACCTCAAGACTCCGCTCCAATATAGAAGCATCAAGAAATATGGACCAATAGGCTTTCTACAAACACTTCTATTCAATATCCATTGTTTCGTGTTCTGTCTTGTGTTGATACTTTTAATACCCTATTAATATCCTCTAATGCCACATCATCCTTCCCACCTCACTCAAATGTAATGCCACATCACCCTTCCCACCTCACTCAAATGTAGATATAAAATCAGGGAAACGCAAGTTCTAATCAGTTGTGTATTTGTGAAGTCTTTGAACATGTAATAAGTTTTACGAAACGCGCCCGTGTCGCGTCAGACTAGACTAGAAATAAAAATGAATTTTGGAGAAGTGATTTTTGATTTACCTCCAACAGTGAAGCATAATGTACGAAAGATTGAGAAAATTCGTGTTAGAATTATTAATCTTACTTTTTCGGTCATATTTAATAAAATATGTCTACAGGAAAGACTGCTACCAAAATATATATATATATATATATATATATATATATATATATATATATATATATATATATATATATATATATATATATATATATATATATATATATATATATATATATATATATATATAAAGGGAAGGGAGTACCACCTCTGGCTGGAAGAGGACCCATAGCCTCGGAGGAAACCACACACAACGCATTAGAGGGAATGTTTAGGTCCCCTCGAACACAGTTTCTGTGTGCTTTTCTCCTACTACCCCCCTTCCTTTTGTGTTAATTTTATTGTGAAACACATATCGAGAGGAGACGAAAGTCAAAGATAAAAGCGCTCTTCTGTGGTTCATAACTGTTACCCAATATCAAAGTGGGTAACACTTTTCTATGTTTCTTTATTATTCACCCCATACCCATCCCGTGGGCGGTGGTGTAAAGGATCACAGAGGCACATAATCGGTTCAGGAACTGAACCCTCTAGTTCGTTTAGCTAAGCAAATAAAAATCTTTTGACGCTAGTTACGCAATTATTAATGTTATATATACATGTACACATACTCATACATACATGTACATATATATATATATACATATAAATATGTACACATACACATTCAATCACCTACACAGATACACACATCAATAATCTTTTGTATAAGAAGTGATTCAACAAGAGGCTCACAACAATCACTTTACAAGGCACTTTACATCTATGGTGAGTCACACAGTTACTAGTCTTGCTCCACACCCACCCAACTGGGCGGCAGCTTTACAGTCATGTGCCCCACACCCACCCAACTGGGCGGCAGCTTTACAGTCATGTGCTCCACACCCACCCAACTGGGCGGCAGCTTTACAGTCAGGTGCTCCACACCCACCCAACTGGGCGGCAGCTTTACAGTCAGGTGCTCCACACCCACCCAACTGGGCGGCAGCTTTACAGTCATGTGCCCCACACCCACCCAACTGGGCGGCAGCTTTACAGTCAGGTGCTCCACACCCACCCAACTGGGCGGCAGCTTTACAGTCAGGTGCTCCACACCCACCCAACTGGGCGGCAGCTTTACAGTCATGTGCTCCACACCCACCCAACTGGGCGGTAGCTCTACAGTCCGCGACAACACCAAGAGAGTAGGCTGTTTTTCCCACCCACTGCCAAGTGCACTAATTGTTGCTCCCTTTGTGTACGGCGCTCGCCTCCACTCTTGCCTGATTTCATCCTCCCAGTTTTAAGTTTATATATATATATATATATATATATATATATATATATATATATATATATATATATATATATATGTATATATATATAAATGGTAGGTATATAGGTAATGGTATATATATGGTAGGAGAAGAAAATATCAAAGTGTTCAGTGAGGATCCACAAGGTCTTCCCTGAGTACTCTTGATTTTCTTCTCCGAGGCTATGGGTCCCAACACTTGCACCAGAGGTGGTACCCCTTATATATATATATATATATATATATATATATATATATATATATATATATATATATATATATATATATATATATATATATATATATATATGTATAGTGTGTGTGTGTGTGTGTAGTAAAAAGACTTATAAGTGAATTGAGAGACCATTAGCATTACAAATACTAAAAGCTTATAAGACTGTACACATAATAAAACACTATAAGCCTTATTTACACCTTTAAGCCTTACACTATACACTATAAGCCTTTATACTATAACCCCTATTTAAGCCTTTATTTACACTATAAGCCTAGGCGACGATTCACCAAACATTTACACACTCACTAACGAAACCTAACAAAAAAAATTCTTCAATTACTTCAGCTTTGTTTGCATTTATTAACACCAAAAATAATTTAGCTCCAAGGCACTAAACAAAATTGTTAAAACAATAAAAACCTTGAGTTGTGAATTTTCCAAACTCGTTAACAGGTAAATAAAGGTAAACAACCGCCATGATTGCTCACATCAGGCTTAGATAAGTGCTTGAATGTTGTTGTTATAGATTCAGCTACTCTGAACAAGTTCCAAGTAGCACGGGCTATGGTGAGCCCGCAGCTTACCTGGCACTGGAGCGGGGCAAGTAGCACGGGCTATGGTGAGCCCGTAGCTTACCTGGCACAGGAGCAGGGCAAGTAGCACGGGCTATGGTGAGCCCGTAGCTTACCTGGCACTGGAGCAGGGCAAGTAGCACGGGCTATGGTGAGCCCGTGGTGGACTTACCTGGCACTGAAGCGGGGCAAGTAGTGCGGGTTATGGTGAGCCCGTAGTGGACTTACCTGGCACAGGAGCGGGGCAAGTAGCACGGGCTATGGTGAGCCCGTAGTGGACTTACCTGGCACAGGAGCGGGGCAAGTAGTGCGGGTTATGGTGAGCCCGTAGTGGACTTACCTGGCACAGCAGCGGGGCAAGTAGCACGGGCTATGGTGAGCCCGTGGTGGACTTACCTGACACAGGAGCGGGGCAAGTAGCACGGGCTATGGTGAGCCCGTAGTGGACTTACCTGGCACAGGAGCGGTGCAAGTAGCACGGGCTATGGTGAGCCCGTAGTGGACTTACCCGGCACAGGAGCGGGGCAAGTAGCACGGGCTATGGTGAACCCGTAGTGGACTTACCTGGCACTGGAGCAGGGCAAGTAACACGGGCTATGGTGAGCCCGTAGTGGACTTACCTGGCACTGGAGCAGGGCAAGTAGCACGGGCTATGGTGAGCCCGTGGTGGACTTACCTGGCACAGGAGCGGGGCAAGTAGCACGGGCTATGGTGAACCCGTAGTGGACTTACCTGGCACAGGAGCGGGGCAAGTAGCACGGGCTATGGTGAGCCCGTAGTGGACTTACCTGGCACAGGAGCGGGGCAAGTAGCACGGGCTATGGTGAGCCCGTTGTGGACTTACCTGGCACAGGAGTGGGGCAAGTAGCACGGGCTATGGTGAGCCCGTTGTGGACTTACCTGGCACAGGAGCGGGGCAAGTAGCACGGGCTATGGTGAGCCCGTAGTGGACTTACCTGGCACAGGAGCGGGGCAAGTAGCACGGGTTATGGTGAGCCCGTAGTGGACTTACCTGGCACAGGAGCGGGGCAAGTAGCACGGGCTATGGTGAGCCCGTAGTGGACTTACCTGGCACAGGAGCGGGGCAAGTAGCACGGGCTATGGTGAGCCCGTGGTGGACTTACCTGGCACTGGAGCAGGGCAAGTAGCACGGGCTATGGTGAGCCCGTGGTGGACTTACCTGGCACTGGAGCAGGGCAAGTAGCACGGGCTATGGTGAGCCCGTGGTGGACTTACCTGGCACAGGAGCGGTGCTGTGCGCTTGAATACTGGCCCTAGTAAAAGACTATAAGCGCAATAAAAGACTATAAGCGCAATAAAAGACTATAAGCGTAATAAAAGACTATAAGCGTAATAAAAGACTATAAGCGCAATAAAAGACTATAAGCGCAATAAAAGACTATAAGCGCAATAAAAGACTATAAGCAAAACAAATCGTGCAGTATTGGAAAACTATAACAATTGAGGGTCTGGGAGCGGCTTACTGATAGCAATCGGCTTTTGGTATTAAAGGTCATATGCAGTCAACAAATATTTCTCAATTAAAATGCAATATCATTTAACAATTTCCCCTTTTCTTTCAATTAGGTGAAATTAGCTGATATATATATATATATATATATATATATATATATATATATATATATATATATATATATATATATATATATATATATTGGTAGCAGTCTTTCTTGTAAACAATTGTTGTTAAATATGACCGAAAAAGTAAGATTGATAATTCTAACACGAATTTTCTCAATATTTCTTATGTTTCTTTTTACTGTCGATGGTAATTGAAAAATCAATTCTCCAAAGTTCATTTTTATTTCTAGTCTGACGCAACGCTTGAACGTGTTTCGTAATGACTTATTACATTTTCAAAGACTTTAATTTACACACACAACTGTAACCTGAAAACCGAGTTTTACTTAATGCTAACATTGAACAGCTTGTTTTATATACTCGCATTTGGGTGAGGTGATATGTCGCAACAGTTTTGGATCGGATGAACAAACTTTAGACCAACACATGACAGAACACGGAACAATGGGTATAAATTGAGTAAATGAGAGGGAAGAATGGAAGTAATTGCAGAGGGCCTATTAGCCCATACTTCCTCTTGATGCTTCTATATTGGTACGGAGTCTTGAAGTGGGTAGAATATAGTTGTGCATTAATTGGCTGTTGATTGCTAGTGATGACTTTTTGATATGTAGTGCCTCGCAGATGTCAAGCCGCCTGCTATCGCTGTACCTATCGCTGATTTCTGTGTTGTTTGTTAAGACTTCTCTGGTGATGGTCTGGTTGTGGGGAGAGATTATATGTTCCTTGATGGAGCCCTGTTGCTTACCTATCTACAGAGTTCTTTGGGGCTTACAGTCCCCAAGTGGGCATTTGAAGGCATAGACGACACAACATATCCGGATCCTAAACCAGTGGCCTTGCCCGCCTCCGGACGAAATAAAGTGTAGGGAATTGACAAAAATAAGTTATAAATTAACTCAATGCTATGATCACTATGAAATGCTAGCAAAAACTTTTAATTAGGCTATGTTGAAACTTCGTAACAGAATCACTCGGCAAACTTGTCAGGCAACTGCATCAAATTTTAAGGACACAAAATCAGGCCACTTGTCATAGAGTAACCAAGAAAATGTCGCAGTCCAGAACATATATATAAACAGTCATTCGGAGCATATACATTAATTGAAAACAATAGAAATCTTACCTGTTCCCGAAAACAGCCTAATTCAGGGGAAACAGGAGGGAAAACTTGATTTACCAGAGTTTACCATTTTTTTTGTTTGGCTGGGGTATTCCTGCGCGGGCCCTAAGCCTCTGGCTGGCTTACTAAGTCCCTTTGAGATGTATTTGTTTTTCTTGTCTCAATAAACTTACTTGAACTTGGCCCACTAAGTGTTGCTTGCTTCTGTTCTACTTAGGCGGAGTATGAGTATTTATGACTCGTATGGTCGCTTCAGTAAGATTTTGCCCCATGTGTTCAGCAACTTCTGTTCTGTTGAATCTAAGTTGAAATCTTAATGGGTTAGTAACTGTGCACTGTGTAATGAGTGCGTGATGAAGTCGCCCAGGTGATGCAGTGTCATCTTATGTGTATTTCATCTCATGTGTCATCTCATTTCATGTGTTCAAGAATGTAACAACTCTTGTATATATCTCTCTCAAAAAAATTTCCTTTCTTGCACACGTTTCAAGTTGTATCTTCTCTTAGCATGTTGCACGTTCGTCACTCTTCTCACTCTGTCCTCGTACTCACGCACTCGTCCTTACGCTGCTGTTCCAGGCGACCGAGTACTTGACGGGACTAACTTCTAAAAGCTCTCGGTCCTCCATGGCATAAAGTTGCCTTCGAAACTGTTCTTTTAATATAGTGAAAATCCAGATTGTGTCCACCAACAACTTTGTACACACTTGGAGTTCGACGCTTATGCCTGCCCTTCAGGCGACCAGGCATCAGAAAGTCACTGATTATCCACAAAACACTGATTGTCCACCGGTAGAGCCTATCACACCAGGTTCACTAGGCTTCTTCTGCTACCATATCACACTGCTCACTCTCACTAAAAATATGGCTGCAGTGTAATCGAGCGCTTCATTTCCACACTTCTCACTGATTGTGACCACGGAGTAGTGGGTGTTTCACACTTCCTCCCTCTCTTTGATGTGCTACAGAATCACTCAGTCAGATGGACTACGCTTGTATTTTTCAATGGTTATCTTATTTCAGTCACTGCTGGCTATCACTAGCCAGAGGCCAGATTAACGAAAGCACTTACACAAGCACCTACGAACGTGTACATCTTTTCTCAATCTTTGGCAGCTTTGTTTACAATTATTAAACAGTTAATGAGATCGAAGCACCAGGAGGCTGTTTATAACAATAACAATAGTTGATTGGGAAGTTTTCATGTTTGTAAACTGTTTAATAAATGTAACCAAAGCCCTCAAAGATTGAAGAAAGATGTACACGTTCGTAAGTACTTGGGTAAGTGCTTTCCTTAATCTGGTCGCAGGCCTGGCCTCAGAAACATGTGACGGTTACAGGAGGTTAGGCTGTTGAGACCCTCTCCACAATGGCTCTTCCTTGTCCAGAAGTACCGTTTAAACTTACGGTCTAGGACCATTATAATGATTTTCTGACATGCACTTCTCTTGCAACCAGTCCAACCACTTGGGCCGGACGGTACAGCGACGGTCTCGCTTCATGCAGGTCGGCGTTCAACCCCCAACCGTCCAAGAGGTAGGGCATCATTCCATCCCCCCCCTCACCCCGTCCCAAATCCTTATCCTGCCCCCTTCCCAGTGCTATATAGTCGTAATGGCTTGGCGCTTTCCCCCCCTAATAGTTTCCTTCCTTCCTTCTCTTGCAACCAGCAGAGTTTTACTTACCATTATCACCCAAAAAGATTCACTTGGCTGCTCCATGTGCACGTCATCGTCTCTTAACCTCTAAACATTCCGTACACGTCATATTCCCAGAACTTTCTGAGTTGACGTAAGTCACGTCCTCCCCGTCCAAATTCCCGTGACACACTGACGTCTGGCGGGACTGGGGCGTACCATTTAGATTCCTCCCGCTTGTCAATCCCCGATTGGTTAATCTATGTTTCAACCGCAGCCAATCACACTCGGGATATCTGGAGCCAGCGTATGTCTCTGTTCGCGCCAGAGTCGCGGCCCTGTCACGACTTTTCTGAACCGCCATGTTGGATATGGTCAACACGGCTCCCGCGAAAAATTTCCATTTTTCAATTTAGAATAAACTAAGCATCCTGCATTTTCACCAATATAACTTGACAATCTTTGGGTTTTATATATGTATATATATATATATATATATATATATATATATATATATATATATATATATATATATATATATATATATGTGTGTGTGTGTGTATGTGTGTGTGTGTGTGTGTGTGTGTGTGTGTGTGTGTGTGTGTGTGTGTGTGTGTGTGTGTGTGTGTGTGTACGAGACACTTGAATAAACGCGCAAGTTATGTCACTAAAAAACTCAGCCTCGTGAAGGATTCGAACCTTAGATAGCCTGGTGCTCCAAACACGCATGCGTATCCAGTACGTTATCCACTTGACTTGTAGGAGGGCTGACGGCTGAATTGACAGCGCTCGGGATTCGTAGTCCTAAGGGTCCGGGTTCGATCCCCGGCGGAGGCGGAAACAAATGAACAGAGTTTCTTTCACCATGATGCTCCTGTTGACCTAGCAGTAAATAGGTACCTGGGAGTTAGACAGCCGCTACCGGCTACTTCTCACAACACACAAACATGGCAATGACCTATCTAACCTAATCCACCATGTTTCCCCAGATGAAACTTATTTACATAACATGAAAGACACGATCAGCTTATCTCCTGAGTTATAAGTGTTAATATAATTCAAAACCTTCACAAACAATTCCATAAATACACAAATAGTCTGATGTATCCACGACGAAAGCTTTGCAGTAGGACACGGGGGAGGGATTGAACCAGCATCCTGGGCCCCCACCATAGGCTACCAGTTCGAATCCCACCATCCTATTGCAAATTAGGTACATCAATATTTTGAGATTTGAACACTGCTGCGCCTGACAGGTGTTACGGGTGTTTTTATTTGTTTAAACACCTGGTCATGCTAGGATGCTACTTCACGCCATGCTAGGAGTCACACCAGAATGCTAGGATGCCACTCCACGCCATGCTAGGAGTCACACCAGATTGCTAGGATGCCACTCAACGCCATGCTAGGAGTCACACCAGAATGCTAGGATGCCACTCCACGCCATGCTAGGAGTCACACCAGATTGCTAGGATGCCACTCAACGCCATGCTAGGAGTCACACCAGAATGCTAGTATGCCACTCAACGCCATGCTAGGAGTCACACCAGAATGCTAGGATGCCACTCAACGCCATGCTAGGAGTCACACCAGAATGCTAGGATGCCACTCCACGCCATGCTAGGAGTCACACCAGATTGCTAGGATGCCACTCAACGCCATGCTAGGAGTCACACCAGAATGCTAGGATACCACTCTACGCCATGCTAGGAGTCACACCAGAATGCTAGGATGCCACTCCACGCCATGCTAGGAGTCACACCAGAATGCTAGGATGCCACTCCACGCCATGCTAGGAGTCACACCAGAATGCTAGGATGCCACTCCACGCCATGCTAGGAGTCACACCAGATTGCTAGGATGCCACTCCACGCCATGCTAGGAGTCACACCAGAATGCTAGGATGCCACTCCACGCCATGCTAGGAGTCACACCAGAATGCTAGGATGCCACTCCACGCCATGCTAGGAGTCACACCAGATTGCTAGGATGCCACTCCACGCCATGCTAGGAGTCACACCAGATTGCTAGGATGCCACTCCACGCCATGCTAGGAGTCACACCAGAATGCTAGGATGCCACTCCACGCCATGCTAGGAGTCACACCAGATTGCTAGGATGCCACTCCACGCCATGCTAGGAGTCACACCAGATTGCTAGGATGCCACTCCACGCCATGCTAGGAGTCACACCAGAATGCTAGGATGCCACTCCACGCCATGCTAGGAGTCACACCAGATTGCTAGGATGCCACTCCACGCCATGCTAGGAGTCACACCAGAATGCTAGGATACCACTCTACGCCATGCTAGGAGTCACACCAGAATGCTAGGATGCCACTCCACGCCATGCTAGGAGTCACACCAGATTGCTAGGATGCCACTCCACGCCATGCTAGGAGTCACACCAGAATGCTAGGATGCCACTCCACGCCATGCTAGGACCTAGGCGTTACATCAGATTGTAAAACTTGTCCATTAACGTTATGTCACATTCTTAATTATAAATCAGCAGAAGATAACGGTTTTGGTGAACAGTGTGAGTACTTGCAAAATAAAAAGTTCTAAAAATAAAAAAAATAAAGCAGAAGTACCAGCAGCAGCAGAAGCAGAAGTACTAGCAGCAGCAGAAACAGAAGTATCAGCAGCAGCAGAAGTACTTGCAGCAGCAGAAGCAGAAGTACCAGCAGCAGCAGAAACAGAAGTACTAGCAGCAGCAGAAGCAGAAGTACTAGCAGCAGCAGAAGTACTAGCAGCAGCAGAAGTACTAGCAGCAGCAGAAGCAGAAGTACTAGCAGCAGCAGAAACAGAAGTACTAGCAGCAGCAGAAACAGAAGTACTAGCAGCAGCAGAAACAGAAGTACTAGCAGCAGCAGAAGCAGAAGTACTAGCAGCAGCAGAAGCAGAAGTACTAGCAGCAGCAGCAGCAGAAATACTAGCAGCAGCAGAAACAGAAGTACTAGCAGCAGCAGAAACAGAAGTACTGGCAGAACCAGAAGTACTAGCAGCAGCAGCAGAAGTACTAGCAGCAGCAGAAGCAGAAGTACTAGCAGCAGCAGAAACAGAAGTACCAGCAGCAGCAGAAGCAGAAGTACTAGCAGCAGCAGAAACAGAAGTACCAGCAGCAGCAGAAGCAGAAGTACTAGCAGCAGCAGAAACAGAAGTACTAGCAGCACCAGAAACAGAAGTACTAGCAGCAGCAGAAACAGAAGTACTGGCAGAAGCAGAAGTACTAGCAGCAGCAGCAGAAGTATTAGCAGCAGCAGAAACAGAAGTACTAGCAGCAGCAGAAACAGAAGTACTGGCAGCAGCAGAAACAGAAGTACTAGCAGCAGCAGAAGCAGAAGTACTAGCAGCAGCAGAAGCAGAAGTACTAGCAGCAGCAGCAGCAGAAATACTAGCAGCAGCAGAAACAGAAGTACTAGCAGCAGCAGAAACAGAAGTACTGGCAGAACCAGAAGTACTAGCAGCAGCAGCAGAAGTACTAGCAGCAGCAGCAGCAGAAGTACTAGCAGAAGCAGAAGTACTAGCAGCAGCAGAAACAGAAGTACTAGCAGCAGTAGAAGCAGACGTACTAGCAGCAGTAGAACCAGAAGTACTAGCAGCAGCAGCAGAAGCAGAAGTACTAGCAGCAGCAGCAGAAGTACTAACAGCAGCAGCAGAAGTACTAGCAGCAGCAGCAGCAGAAGTACCAACAACAGTAGAAGCAGAAGTACCAGCAGCAGTAGAAACAGAAGTACTAGCAGCAGTAGAAACAGAAGTACTAGCTGCAGCAGAAGCAGAAGTACTAGCAGCAGTAGAAACAGAAGTACTAGCCGCAGCAGAAGCAGAAGTACTAGCAGCAGTAGAAACAGAAGTACTAGCAGCAGCAGAAACAAAAGTACTAGCAGCAGTAGAAGCAGAAGTACTAGCGGCAGCAGAAGCAGAAGTACCAGCAGCAGCAGAAGTACTAGCAGCAGCATAAGCAGAAGTACTAGCAGCAGCATAAGCAGAAGTACTAGCAGCAGTAGAAGTATTAGCAGCAGCTGAAACAGAAGTACTAGCAGCAGCAGAAGCAGAAGTACCAGCAGCAGCAGAAGTACTAGCAGCAGCAGAAGCAGAAGTACTAGCAGCAGCAGAAACAGAAGTACTAGCAGCAGCAGAAACAGAAGTACTAGCAGCAGCAGAAGCAGAAGTACTAGCAGTAGCAGAAGTACTAGCAGCAGCAGCAGCAGAAGTACTAGCAGCAGCAGCAGAAGTACTAGCAGTAGCAGAAGTACTAGCAGCAGCAGCAGTAGTAGTACTAGCAGCAGCAGATGCAGAAGTACTAGCAGCAGCAGCAGCAGAAGTACTAGCAGCAGTAGTTGCAGCAGCAGAAGTACTAGCAGCAGTAGTAGCAGCAGCAGAAGTACTAGCAGCAGTAGTAGCAGCAGCAGAAGTACTAGCAGCAGCAGAAGTACTAGCAGCAGCAGCAGCAGCAGAAGTACTAGCAGCAGCAGCAGCAGAAGTACTAGCAGCAGCAGAAGTACTAGCAGCAGCAGCAGCAGAAGTACTAGCAGCAGCAGCAGCAGAAGTACTAGCAGCAGCAGCAGCAGAAGTACTAGCAGCAGTAGTAGTACTAGCAGCAGCAGATGCAGAAGTACTAGCAGCAGCAGCAGCAGCAGCAGAAGTACTAGCAGCAGTAGTAGCAGCAGCAGAAGTACTAGCAGCAGTAGTAGCAGCAGCAGAAGTACTAGCAGCAGCAGAAACAGAAGTACTAGCAGCAGCAGAAGCACCAGTTTCAGTAGCAGTAATGCAAGAGACTTCAGTTCCTATTTACTTTGGAATCTTTACAAGTATTTAATTATAAGATATGATAAAAATCAGAGCAGTAAGGAACAAAAGGTACAAATATACCGTCCTCTTTAACCAAGAATTTTACCCTATATTTTTCCTAGATTTTTTACCATCATCATATTTATTTTTCTTGTTCACTATAATAAACTATATTTTTGCTGTGTTGACTTTAATATACAATACATGAAATATCCACAGTAGAATTATTATATATATATATATATATATATATATATATATATATATATATATATATATATATATATATATATATATATATATATATGACAATGTCAGACCACGGAGGAAAAATGAAACAGGAAATTTCCTTAAGTACTTTCGTATATTAAATACATCTTCAGAAGGTGAAGATGTATTTAATATACGAAATACATCTTCACCTTCTGAAGATGTATATTAAATACATCTTCACCTTCTGAAGATGTATTTAATATACGAAAGTACTTAAGGAAATTTTCCTGTTTCATTTTTCCTCCGTGGTCTGACATTGTCACATTCTTAATCACGTGTTTATTTTCGTGATATACACATATATATATATATATATATATATATATATATATATATATATATATATATATATATATAACTGAAAACTCACACCCCAGAAGTGACTCGAACCCATACTCCCAGAAGCAACGCAACTGGTATGTACAAGACGCCTTAATCCACTTGACCATCACGACCGGACAATAATTATGTCCATTATGTCCGGTCGTGATGGTCAAGTGGATTAAGGCGTCTTGTACATACCAGATGCGTTGCTTCTGGGAGTATGGGTTCGAGTCACTTCTGGGGTGTGAGTTTTCAGTTGCATATTGTCCAGGGGACCATTCTGGCTTGTTCGCATATATATATATATATATATATATATGCAAACAAGCCTGAATGGTCCCCAGGACTATATACAACTGAAAACTCACACCCCAGAAGTGACTCGAACCCATACTCCCACAACTGGTATGTACAGGGACGCCTTAATCCGCTTGACCATCACGACCGGACAAAAGGAAGTGATAGCCGAGGCTATATGAACCAATTCCCCGCCGGCACTCGGATGGTAATCTTGGGCATAGCATTTTATCAAATCACCTCATTCTTTGGGGCACACGTGAGGAACACAAATGCAAACAAGCCTGAATGGTCCCCAGGACTATATACAACTGAAAACTCACACCCCAGAGTTTGATGGTCGTGATGGTCAAGCGGATTAAGGCGTCCCTGTACATACCAGTTGTGGGAGTATGGGTTCGAGTCACTTCTGGGGTGTGAGTTTTCAGTTGTATATAGTCCTGGGGACCATTCAGGCTTGTTTGCATTTGTGTTCCTCACGTGTGCCCCAAAGAATGAGGTGATTTGATAAAATGCTATGCCCAAGATTACCATCCGAGTGCCGGCGGGGAAGTGGTTCATATAGCCTCGGCTATCACTTCCTTTTGTCCGGTCGTGATGGTCAAGCGGATTAAGGCGTCCCTGTACATACCAGTTGTGGGAGTATGGGTTCGAGTCACTTCTGGGGTGTGAGTTTTCAGTTGTATATAGTCCTGGGGACCATTCAGGCTTGTTTGCATTTGTGTTCCTCACGTGTGCCCCAAAGAATGAGGTGATTTGATAAAATGCTATGCCCAAGATTACCATCCGAGTGCCGGCGGGGAAGTGGTTCATATAGCCTCGGCTATCACTTCCTTTTGTCCGGTCGTGATGGTCAAGCGGATTAAGGCGTCCCTGTACATACCAGTTGTGGGAGTATGGGTTCGAGTCACTTCTGGGGTGTGAGTTTTCAGTTGTATATAGTCCTGGGGACCATTCAGGCTTGTTTGCATTTGTGTTCCTCACGTGTGCCCCAAAGAATGAGGTGATTTGATAAAATGCTATGCCCAAGATTACCATCCGAGTGCCGGCGGGGAAGTGGTTCATATAGCTTCGGCTATCACTTCCTTTTGTCCGGTCGTGATGGTCAAGCGGATTAAGGCGTCCCTGTACATACCAGTTGTGGGAGTATGGGTTCGAGTCACTTCTGGGGTGTGAGTTTTCAGTTATATATATATATATATATATATATATATATATATATATATATATATATATATATATATATATATATATATATATATATATATATATATATATAGGGAACTTTATTGAACAAGATTACAAAATGTGGCCTTAACACATACACAACTGAACCAATACAAGTAAAATGAAAAACACACCAACTGGATACCTTAATATGTCACAGACAGATCGATCATATGTTGTAAGTCAAACACCTCGTCAAATTCTTCCTTAGTTGGACTCGTGCCCAAGATGCAACAAGCATTTCCTCTCTGAACTGCGACACTGAGGCGCTGTAAATAGTAGCTTTTCACTCTCTGGTCTTTAGGAACGCTGATCAGTTCGTCACCTAATTCATTTGGAAACTTCAATTCACATTTTCTTAATTTCTTAGAAGCATTTTTCCCATGCTTCTTAGGAAGCAAAGTGACCCCGTCTGGGCGCTTCTGAGATTTGTTGGATCTGAATTGGTGTGGTTCTCTTTGTGCTGGGCAGCGGTAGATTTTTGTTAGTAAATGTATACTGTGTACTGAGGTCGCATTTAATCGTCAGGCTGCTATCGCAGGGGAGGATACTGCTTGACAGTCTTTATGAGGGTGTCCAGCTGCTGGACACCTTTTTTGACCAGGAGAGTGGCTATGTTGATGGCTTCTCTTGAGAGGTTATCTTGAGATGCTTTCGGGGCTTTAGTGTCCCCGCGGCCCGGTCCTCGACCAGGCCTCCACCCCCAGGAAGCAGCCCGTGACAGCTGACTAACACCCAGGTACCTATTTTACTGCTAGGTAACAGGGACATAGGGTGAAAGAAACTCTGCTCATTGTTTCTCGCCGGCGCCTGGGATCGAACCCAGGACCACAGGATCACAAGTCCAGCGTGCTGTCCACTCGGCCGACCGGCTCCCTATATATACATACATACAAACATATGTCGCACCTAGTAGCCAGAACGCACTTCTTGGCCTACTATATATGGCTTCATGGTTGGCCGAGCCCGAGCCGGTCGGCCAAGCGGACAGCACGCTGGACTTGTGATCCTGTGGTCCCGGGTTCGATCCCAGGCGCCGGCGAGAAACAATGGGCACAGTTTCTTTCACCCTATGCCCCTGTTACCTAGCAGTAAAATAGGTACCTGGGTGTTAGTCAGCTGTCACGGGCTGCTTCCTGGGGGTGGAGGCCTGGTCGAGGACCGGGCCGCGGGGACACTAAAAGCCCCGAAATCATCTCAAGATAACCTCAAGAAGAAGATGGTGGTTACTGCAAGATTCAGGGACTCTTAAAGCTCTTCTAAGATCGTTTGGTTTATGATGCTGTTGTTGTTGTTTAAGATTCGCTACTTGGAACAATAAGCTCCAAGTAGCACGGACTATGGTGAGCCCGTAGTGGACTTACCTGGTACAGGAGCGGGGCAAGTAGCACGGGCTATGGTGATCCCGTAGTGGACTTACCTGGCACAGGAGCGGGGCAAGTAGCACGGGCTATGGTGAGCCCGTTGTGGACTTACCTGGCACAGGAGCGGGGCAAGTAGCACGGGCTATGGTGAGCCCGTAGAGGACTTACCTGGCACAGGAGCGGGGCAAGTAGCACGGACTATGGTGAGCCCGTAGTGGACTTACCTGGCACAAGAGCGGGGCAAGTAGCACGGACTATGGTGA